>NC_139762.1:122321388-122473888 GCF_965231275.1 Zosterops lateralis
GATGTAAGATAAAAATTACAAATAATTCCTCTACTTGAAGTTACAGAACTTTGGGTATCTTCTCAATCTGTTGGATGGGTGCTCAGCCATTTTGGAAACTTTGTATATCAACATCTTTTAGAAGTTGCTATTGAATCACAGGAGCTAGGAATGGGAACAATTTGTTAAATCAACTTGTACAGCCTCACTCATTCAAAACTGCTCCCTGTGTCTCTCTGGAGCTTTTTCCAGTTTAGATTTAAATTACTTAAGCAATGAGTCTCCTGCTGCCTCCCTTTAGGGGATGTTTTTAAAGGATGTTGAATCTTACCTCTAGAACATTGTTCTGTGCTCTTTGGCTTTCATGTTCCTTCTTATGAAAGTAAGAGTTCTGCAAGTAAAGACTCTCTGGAGAGGAGAGTTGATACTTGTCAAGATGAGTTAACTTTATTTTCCAGAAACTTGTCTATAAATGCCCAGATCTTCTTCAAAGTTAAGGTCTCCTCCCAAATTCTGGACTCCATTTATTCCCAAAATTTAAAAATTATTACAAGTTACTCTGGAAGGCAGAATATAAAATTGTCTGATTTCATATAATTCCAACAACACAGAAAAAAAAGTGCCTTTACCTTACTGACAATTTTTTGTCCCTCCTCCCTTTGATGCCACATAAATTATAACAGGGAAATATTGGCAAATGGTCAATGCTTATAATAGATTCAAAACTTTATATGGCCTTCAGTTGTGTCTCTAAAATATAGATCTCAAAAGTTCTGTAACTACAAGTAAAGAAATTATTCTAATTGTCATGATCTTGTATTATTTTCCACCATGATCACATCAAGAGATTAAAATGCCTGTGAAAATATATATATATCATGTTGACAGGCCTAATATTAACTATAAGAATTTTTATTTTGCCATTTTTCTTGACACACAGTCAAGGACCTTGAAAACACAGGCTTTGCATGTCTGTACATGTAGCTCTTTTTTTTTCCTTCTTTCTTTTTTTTAATTTTATTATTACTGTAGTGAAATTAGGCAGGGAATCCATCTTAATGAAAAGGCTCCTTTAGAATAGTTCTCATACAAAAAATGAACCCTCAGGTTGATTTGGTGACTGGCTCATGTGACAGGGAGTTTTTAACTAAGAAATTAGCATTGATATGTTAGCACAGCATAGAACTAACTTGGTCTTTTAAAATAATTTTTGAAAAGCATATGGAAGTTTAGGAGAATGTATGGTCATATAAAAAAGATACCAGTGAAAATGAGAACAGAACTTCCCAATAAACTCCCTAGTTAGCTTCGTGGTAGGCTGCTTGCATTAAAAATTTTACATATTATATACCTGTAGATTGAGAACTTTGTGAAAATAAGGAATTTCATTTCCTTTTTCATATTTAAGCCTTTTAAAGAACCTTAAAACAAATCAGCTTATAATAACAGTGATAAAATACTGTAGGACTTCATAAATCGTACAAGGAAAGACATTTTTACGTAGAGCCCATGTGTTTTTTTATATTGGTTACATTCTGATTGTACCCAATGGAAAAAGCCTTCTTGGAAACCTGTCCCCTTCTAATTTGACTGGTTAGATGAGAATTAAATTGGGTTTTTTGCAAAAACAGTAATATTACTGGTTTCAGCAAGGTTTCCATGAGTTCTTTTAGGAATAGATACCATGTTATAGTGGCCCACAATGCTATTGTTTATCATTGCTATTGTTCATAATTGCAAGTTTGGTAGATGGTGTGATATCAAATAATGGTAAGTAAACCAAAGTAGTGAGGGGTTTTTTGTTTTAAGTGGCATAGTACTAAGACCGATGTAAAATAAAATGTAATTAAGGCAAAGAAATTATTAAAAAATAAGACAACCTCCTTACAAAATGTGAAGAAAAAACCAAACCCAAACCCAACCAACCAAGACAAACCAGGACCTAAACAAGTATATTTTGCACAGTATATTTTCCACAGTAACTTTGCAAATGCCTTTTGGGCAGAGTGGGTCTTGGAAGGGGTGTTTCAAAAGTAGGCAGAGATGAAATGAGTGGGATTTTGCAAGAAAGCTAGTTCAACACTGTAGGAACCATCAAAGTGAAAACTAGATTGCCTGCTGGCTTGGGGTCTGGTGGGGTAAGTCCCTCAATAGTGGGTAATTTGTAGGTTCCCATTCTTATTTCAAACAGTAGGTTGCCTGCTCCCTGCTGTTTGAAGTAAGTTTAATATTCATAGACACATCTACAAGCAATTTAGTGACTGAAGTGATAGGTGGTGGTGTTTAGTACTCCTGCACCACGTGATGGGGCTGTTTTGTGACCCTTCTTCCACAACACCTGTTTTCAGGACTTGATCATCAGTAGGCCAGGTGGGTATATTAGTTGAACAGCTTCTTCCCAAAGAAAATCAGAGAACTAGGAGTGGGATCACAGCCTTCTGGGACCGTTTTTTTCCTAAATCCTACAGATTCTTGGGTGCAACATGTATTTGCAGAAACTCTGTGGCTTACATAGTGTTCATACAAAGACAGACATATCCTTGCTGCCTATGGTAATTTCAGAGATTTCATGCCACATTTATGAGAACAAAGATCTTAAAGCTGATGACCTGGCTAAAAATCAGTCTGGGTGAAAATACACTGCACCCTCAAATTCTCCACTTGTTTCCACAGAGAAATGGTGTTCTTCATTTCCTTTCCAAAGCCATGTAGTACAGCACTGCTGTAGAGCAATTAACAGCTGCTCTATTTCTCTCCTACCCCATATATAAAATGCATTTCACAGAAACTGTTTATATCAGTTTAGAACCTGCTAGGGTGAAAAATACTATCTACATTTAAAATTAATTATCTATATAATCTTTTGGTGTTTTGCCAGAATATAGATCTTCTTTTGCTTTCCTCCCAAAGCTATTAATTGCTATAATTGCTATTTTATTTCTTACACATATTTATCAAGTAGTTACCCACACTGTCTGTCTGATGACCCTGTTAATATTGCATAAAATTCCCCTGATCAAATTGCTTAGGGTTTTTATTGGAATAACTCACCATTTCAATGAGACACAATTGTTTTAGAACAGATGGTGTGAAAAGTATATGGTGATATGTCATTATTTGTTCAAAAAAGATTTTGTTGACACTAGTATTTAAATAGTCATTAAATATGCAGGAGCTAATTCAATGTCAAGGCATTACAGCTCACTGGTTTAAGTCCTTGTTTTCATTTCAAAATAAGAAAACTTGTAGGACTGCTTGGTTTGAAGGCAGACAAGAAAGTTGAACATTAAATAATTGGGTGTAGAAGAAAGTCCACCTGCAACTAATTTTAAATCATTCCTGGTTCTGCCATGTACTTCTACCCTTCCTTTTTAAATATAATTTATACACTGTTTCTGAAAGAAATATTTCATAACTCTTTTAGTTCATTTTTCTATTTACTGATTTATGAATCTTACGTGATGTTCTAAAAATAATTTAATTTTCCATCTTCCTTCCTTCCTTCCTTCCTTCCTTCCTTCCTTCCTTCCTTCCTTCCTTCCTTCCTTCCTTCCTTCCTTCCTTCCTTCCTTCCCTTTGATACACAGATACACATATTCCTCATGTTGGTCTAGTTGGTCTGACAGGAAGGGTTGATCTTTCACACCTCACTGAACTTCAGGTACAGGAAGTGAAGAAATTATTGCCTGTGTGAAACTCACAACTCCCTATGACTGTTGGTCCCATGGAAATGAGGGGGAAAAAATAGATTAGCTGGGATCTGTGGACTGGGAATCCCTAGTCTGGAATTCATAGACAATTATGACCAGAGAGGTTTGCTTTCTGCATTACACAGGCCATAAAACTTCTTTGAGTCTTTCATATAATGCAGAAAATAAATGCTCACCTATAGCCAAAATGAACTGAGCTCAGAAACGTGCATTCCTTTCTGCCATTGCACAGTCTGCATCACTTACTGCCCCAGGTCTCTTGCAGGCCATTCATGATGGAGTAATTTGATTCTGGTCTGTCACACAAGGTTGAGCAGCAACCTGAATATACAAATACTTGCAGCATTCATTATTGATAAGACTTGGAAAAGCATTAGATAATATGTTACTTAATGTATTTTTACTTAATATATTTATTATAGGCAACTTCAGATGGATGACGACTTCAGATAAGTGAAGAGTTGCACAGAGCTCAGCAAATCAACAACAGTTTTTCTGTTTACTTTTATTTGTGCATGAAAGTCATGATGAGTCAGCTGCAACATAAACCATTGACACAGCAGCTCTTCAACACAGTTTGTCATCAAGAACGTGTAATTATTGGAGGCATCGAGAGAATTGAAAATAGTTTCTCAATGCAATCTGGGCAGCTTAGGTGTATTTAAAAAACACAACCCAAAACAACTTTACACTAAGAACTTTGATGACACAACTTTTTTCATGCCATGTATAAACCCCAATGAAGGATACTTCATTGTACAGCACTCCCTCTCCTATCCCTTCCAAATTAATGAAATAATGTAGAAATACTACTGGCTCTGAACAGCATCTCTCCAAGGGTAGGCCTTCTTACAAAATCAATTAAAGAAAATTCAGACCCCAATAATATTCACTAGATAGCCACTGTTTTCTTAATTCTCATAACATAGGTGTCATAGCTGTTATGACAATTAAAAATTATTAATTCTGCATCAGAGATTGAGTCATGAGTGATAGTAAATGGACCAAAATCTTACAGAAATAAATAAACTTTAAAAGCCTTGCAGTAATTAATAATGTAGCACAAAATACCTAGCAGTGGAGTTAAGGTGCTTTGGGTGTGATGGCACAGCAGGATAGCTTCTGCAGACTTTACACTTTGGAGGAAAGGGCTTGCTCCATACCATGCCGGGCAATAAAAGAGCCACTGTTTTTCAGTAGTTAACATTAAAACCAGGTAGGAAGATGCATCTGTTAAACCAGGCAGAGCAGCACATTAGTATAGAAACATTGCTTTTGGAAGCCCAGCTTAACACCATGGTTTGGACTGCTTCAGATACCTTAAAATAACAAAGCTGCACAGGATGACTGATGATACCTGTCAATGTGGTGTCTTCCAAGCATCAGTAATATCCCTGATACAGATTTCCCAGTTAGGGAAGAACTGCTGAGTATCCTGGAAATAGAGTGGAGGATGAAGCAGTCCAGGCTATGAGAGTAAGGAAAGATGAAGCACGGCTGGTGACTTGCTGGGCAGAAAGTTCATACCATGCCACATCTGTGCCAGGTGTGTTATGCCACAGTTCTCAGTTAGGAAAACAAACAAACAAACAAACAAACAAACCAAAACCAACAAAAACCAACAACAAAGTCAATCAATCAATCACATACAATCAAAACCCAATAACTACCAAAACCAATAGCTGAATGCCAGATTCTCCAGGAAAGTTATAACCTTGTTAGCCTTTTCAAACCTTCTGCAAGATGTTGTAGCTGCAAGCTCAGACATTATGTGTTTTTCCTGGAATGGCTCCCATTTCATTTGTCATTTTTAATGTTATTGTCCCAGTTACTAAGTAACATAAAGTTGCCATATACATCCTTCCCTTTAAATGCTATTCCTGTGTTATACTTGATACTTTAAATCATCCAGTCAATTCATTTATGTACAGAGAAGGATCAGAGAAACAACAGGTTTTATTGACTGAAACATTGAAGTGCTTTAACTTCAACAAACTGTAGCTTTGTTCAATGTAGAGTGTTTATTTATAAGTCAGTGTTCCAGTCTTCCAAGCTAAATAAGAAGATTATTAAAACAAAAGAGTATATTTTTGAGATATTAAATGCATTATGAACTAACCCAATTCTACAGAAAATGAGAACTTTTCAGAAGTGATGTGGCCACATCCAACTCCAGCTGACAGAAGGATAAGTAGCTTGTTTATATTTAAAGCAGTGAAACATTTTGTCCCTTGATTGAGAATTATAGACTCCCACATTTGTAATGCTTATTTTAGGCTTGCATAGCTCAGCTTTGAGTCACTGGTCAGCTCATTATGATTATGCATTCACTGTTGGAAGTGCTATCTGTTTTCTCTGCACTCTACAAGTACTCCCACAAGGCAAACTTAAATTCCCACGGAGGTATCTTTGGAGGCATTTGTAAACTTGGAGTAACTCCTGCATACTTGTCTTTTTATCTCTCTTTTCAAGTGACAGAGAAGTAGCAATGGGAATATCTTAATATGCCAAGATGTGCACTGTCAGATTCTCAACAACACCACCCCCCTTTCGTCATCCTGTCTTTGTTAGGCCAGGGCAATTAGTTCTTCTCATGGCTGGTAATTAAAGCCAGATCTCATGGACCTAGACACTTTGGGAAAGAAGATTAATGATAGGGCCTCTGGTTTTGGGCCTCACAAAGGTGGGGAAATTGTAATGAGTAGGAGGAGGAATGTGGAGAAAAGAAGTTGTTCTGTGCACTAATTGGAGAAAATGGCAAACACATGACTTATGGGAAAAGTATGATGGCATTGTCTTCTCCATTTTTGTAAGAAATTTGCTCGCAGTACATTTCCCTTCAACTTGAGTTTGCCAGGAAGGATAGAAATAATTTTCTTCCCACTAAGAAATACAGATAGAAGAGTGTGGAGGTTGCAGCCACCCATTATGACTGAGAGTGGCTTAGTTTTGACTAATGACTGAGTGAACCTGCATCCCAGATATGGTCAGGGCAAGGGACACTCACCAATGCATTCTTTGTGTCCTACTGTTTTATTTTAGAATCTCAAAGAGAGATAAGAAAATCTGTCATCCAAGATCCAAACTGATGTAGAGTTTTGTGGGGTTTTTTGTTTTGTTTTGTGTTTGTTTTGTGGGGTTTTTTTACTAACTGTATATGGCTCACTAAAAAAAAATGATTAAAAGTATTAGCTTTTGAGATTTCATTCCCCCACCCCCAAAAAACTAAATGATGAACATGAAAAGTTTTGAAACAAACTGTTTGAGACAAAATGTAAAAAATCTGATTTAGTTCTTTAAGTATACTTCTGTATCAGCATTCCTAGAATCATAGAATGGTTTGGGTTGGAAAGAACCTTAAAGATTATTTAGTTCCAACCCCCCTGAGAAGGGCATGGACAAATTAAAACTCTTAAATTCAGTGGAATTTATGTACATCTCATGTCCAAGAACAGGTCATAAGTGCTTGATTGCAAGATCAGCTGTTGCTGTTATTAAAGTTTTGTAGTACTGGAACACTAAAGGGACCCTTATCTAATTAGGATCCCATTCAACATTGGAATAAAAATAAATCTGTTGTGTAAGGAAGAGTTCACTCTAACATGGGGGAGACAGGTGAAGTTTATTTTGGAGAAAGGAAACAAAAGACAAAGAAAGAAGAAATACAAGGGGGAAAGGCAAACTATTTTCAAGCAAAGTGACCTTAAGAACATGCAGTGAAGTATTGTCAGTTCTACACCTTCATTTGGATCCCAGTTGTAAATAGATTTGAAACTGATCTAAAAAAGAAAAATCAGTGAGTGGTTTGCAATAAACAGAGAAAGAAACCAACCCATACAAGTCCATGTGCCTGCTTTTGTTGGTCCTAACTCACAGTTTTTGAGGAAAAACACAGCTTGAGATTTAACTCCCATTTAAACAATTAAAATAAGCACCTCGGGGACAGTTTCATTTACTTCTGTTCCAGACCATACCTATTCTATGTGAACTACTCCTTAAGCACTATTCAACAATGACAAAGCTAATTTTAAAATAATAAGGAAGTTGTCCCATTAGGTTCTCTAGTTACATAAAAACTTTTTTCCATCTCCACAAATACAGATTAATAGGAAAATTACAGAACCAGATCTCCACCACAGGAATCTATTTCCCTGCTTCTTCTCTCTAACATGAGTCACTTTGGTACATGAATTTTTACCAGGTGTGGAAATGTATGTTAGCACTGAGATTCTGTAAAACTTCTGATTCAATGGAGCTTACGTGTCTGAACTCCAAATATTTAACTTAGGTTTATTGGCTCACTGCTTTTTAAAGAAACTTATGTGGATTAAACTCTGTCTAGTAGGCCATGTATGTTAAGTTTCCAGCAATAATTTTCCCCCTCGTTTCTCCCTTTTTTTTACTGAGGATCACAGAAAGACCAAAGTAAAACTAGTAAACCAGGAAGAGCTTACCTTTTTCAAATCTTGCCAGCATTTTACAACAGTATCTGTGCTTCATCTTGTTATTTATTTGAGTCAGTTTTTTCAGAGTGTGCTCCAAGTTTTAGGCAATATCTTGCATGACTCAGACCTTGGAATGACAGTAAAAAAAGGTCGTACACTAAGAGCATCTACACAAATTTTCATGCGTGTGGACATGCATATATATCAACTAAGGAGTAAAAAGTACTCTTCAGATGTTCTGCTGCTGCACAAAAAAAAAACGGTCTTTTATACACTCCCAAAAATGTAAGGGGTAGCAGAATGGGAAACTGGTGTATTATGGCATATTTAAAACAACTAACATGCAATTCAAACCTTGGCTGAAGTCAAAGTGGGCTTTGGATGCCAAGACCTGAAAAGCAGATCCCTACAAAGTGTGAAAAAGATTGCTGAAAACTGATCCAAGTGTTTAAAGGATTAGCAAAGGAAAGGCAGGCTTGGATTTTCTCTGACCTGTCAGTATTGGCTTTTGAGCCAGCTTCCAAGAGTTTTCAGTATTCTTCATTGTTGTGATGGCTTGTACAGTTTCCAGAAGGTCATGATTAGTGGCAGAGGCTGGATTAACTGAGAAATTTAGAAAGTTCAGAATTAAAATTCATGGGTTGATAAGGGTCTAATTTGCATTTTAGAGGCTGTGGAACATGAATTTACAGTCTCTCCAGGGAATGGAAGAGCAACTGAATGTTTTCTGAAGGAACTTGTCATATACTTCTGGGACAGGAAGAGCCATCACAACAGAACTAATGCTTAAGAAATAGCGTGGGAAAAGTTCAAAGGCTCATTTGGACCTATGCATCTCATGAAAAAGAACTGAGGCCCTAAAGATGAATGTAACAACTGGCAAAAATAATAATCTAAGTAAAAATTTTCAGTGGCAGAAGGCTGAGACAAAAGGAATTATTTCTGTAGTATAAGCTTGAGAGTATGTGACTCTTAATATGCAAGTAAGTAACTGCCATAAATATATTACTCATCCTAACTAAATTAAAAGGTAAGTAAATATTTGCTTAAAACTATTTTGGTACAAGAATTATACTTAAGATAGTGTTGTTCAGATTTCTGTCCACAGTACTTTTTATTTATAGTTTTTTCTCTCAATATTACAGTAAAGGATCGTCCAAATTTCAGCGCATTTTGATTCCTATTGTTTCAGGCTTTTGCAGATTGCTGTTGCAGAAAGAAAAAAGAACGTGTGATCTGTAGTGATGATGGGAAGACAAGTGTTAATATTCCGTCCTGGCTAGTCTGGCCATGAAGGCAGCAGAAATGTTTCAGAGGGTTCAATTCAGATTGTTTTAGAGAAGTAAGAGAAAGCTTAGAGAAAAAGAAAAAAAGGGAAATTAATAAATGGTCATAAGAACCAAAATATTCCAAATCCTTTGTCAGTTCTGACCCAGATCATGAATACATTTGCCTGACTAAAGACTAAGTTTGAAAGTAATGTTCTAGCACTTAGCTCTGAACTTTATGCAAGTGTGTGAGTGTTGTACTAGATAGGACCTACATTCTTCAAGTTAAATAAACATAATGAACAGACACAAGTTATATCTTGGAACTCTATGCTTTCTTCATATTTTTAAATGTTAGGAGGATTAATTGGAATTGGGAACTTTTAATCACCTTTGTTGTAAGCCAATCTCTTCAAGGGGCTTCCGGAGCAAAGCAAGCCACAGCCTGATGGATCGTTTCTAAAGGGATTCCATTGGCCACACATGTACTCAAAGCTGAGTCTTTTATATTTTCTGTGACAAAAGTAATCCTGGTTAGGTTCACAAGGTGAATATAGAAAAAAACCCAAGAGAATGAGAACTAGAAGAAACTTGTATTTCTCATTTTCAGGCTTACCATACACAGTGTTTCCCACCTTCAGTCATATGGGAATTCCTCTCCCACAAAAATAACTGAGTAACCAAACCTTTTTGCTCTTCTTTTCTCAGGAGGCATGAAACAACTAGAAGCAGTCAGAAATGCTGGATAATCCTAAATAAGAAAACTCTGTGGAAAGCAAAAACAACTCTGAAAAACTTTACCTTCATCGTCTTCATGTAAAAATTGACTTTCTTGTTTAATGCTACACTCAGTTTTTAAAAAAGCAATAACAAAGAAGAAATTTACAGTTGTTTAAATACCATGGACAGGCTTTGCTAAGCTGCAGTGCTTTGGCTACTGATAAAACAAATTAGCATCAGAGTAAGAATAGGACAAGATAGTGCTATGACAGAAATAATATAAGGAATACTAAGAACCCAGGTGTACATAATTAAGATTGTAATTCAAGCAAAGGGTTCTGGTGACATCATTTATCAATGTCACTGCGAACTCTCAATGGAATTACAGCTTTGTATGTAGAATTCAGATATACGCGATTTGTTAGAATACATGAGGAATGTTTCTATTAAAAGTAGACAGACAATATGTTAACCTCAACTAGTGGTGGTGACAGGATGAGATAGAAAGAGAAGAGCTTTAGAGCTTTTTTCCCTATTCTAGCACAAAAGAAGGATGAAACAGTCAGAGCATTCCTAAGACATTTGGAAATTAAATTTATTTAAAATACTTACTAAGGATTTTTTCACCCCAAAAAGAAGAAGAAAAAGTTTCAGTTCTAATGCAATTGAACATGTCAATAAAAAACAGGGTTTTACTGAAAAAATGAAAAAAGCAGTAGCCAAAACTACTGATTTCTCCATTTCATTGTGTAGCACGAAATCACATTAAAATAAGCTCAAGAAAAAGATTTCCATTAAAAGGATGATATAAAATATTTACAATTAAACACACAGTAAGGCAAGTAGTAAATTATTAATTGCAAATTAACTCGGTTTTAGGAGGAAAAAGGAGTGAACATTGATGCTTGTAAATACATGTGCTGAAAGGAGATTACAATCTTTACTCTTTCTGAATGTCTGATTCTAGTTTTATTCTTATAACCAGAATACTTTTATGAACATAATTATGAAAGAGAGGGTCCTCAGTCTATGAGAATTTTTAAGGCCTTAATTGAACTTAAATGCTAATTAATGCAAAATCACATTCTTGTATTATGGTCCTAATATCATTTCAATACCAAACTACTTTTTACTCATTTACCTTGTGGATTTTTCAGCCTCACCCATATGACCACAGACCTTGCACAATAAAAGTGAATACTATCTCCTTGAGAAAGCATCACTCAGGAAATAGTGATCCAGAAATACAATGCAGAATGGTGTGAGGCTTGATGGTGTGAGATTTGACTATTAAATGATTAGAGAAAAAGATCCTAATCAATGCAGTGAAGAAAAGGTTTCTTTTGACTTGATAAACTTAGTACTAAATCTCACCTACATGAAGTGCCTACAGCTAAGCCATAAAAATTCATTAAATTAGTCAAGGCACTGTGGATTTTTCAGTTTTAGTCACTTTCTGAAGTACTTTAATTGAACCCTATAAATTGCATTCCATTTTATGTGTACAGCAAAACTTGTGATGCTCTTGAATACAATCTAAGATGTGTCTCTGGATTCTATATGGTCACTGATAATATCACCAATTTTTCAAGTTTGTCATTGCAATAATATCTCAAAAGATAATATATTCTCTGAAACTTTCAGGAAGTGCTGACTGACGTAATGCAGTCATGGAGTATTTAATTCTCATTAGAGAGTTGTGGGGGTTTTAGTTCTCTGTTGTTGAAGTGCATAACTCTTATGAAAAGAGAAATGCACAACAAATTGAGAATTTCTAGGGTAGCAACACTTCTAGTCCAAGTTCACAAGTCTCGAAAGTCTAGCTTTGTACATAATGCTTGAAGAGAATAACCTGAACAGTAGCAGTTTTGACCTTGAGTAACTTAATTTGGAAAGGAAATTTGGCCATACTAGCTCAATGCGGGAGTTCTCATCAAGGATTAATGCAGAGGATCAATATGAACTTTTTATAGCAGACTATTTTTGAAAGAGGACAACAAAAGGTTAGAGTACTTTAAAACTTGAAAAAGCAAATTAGTATGACTTAAAGTGGGCAGTATAGGAATGAGAATGGAAAAAGCAGGGATCTTGACTTCATGCCAGCGTTTAGTAATACCATACAACAAAAATACAGAGAAAACTGACTTTTAAATTATATTTTTGTATGTTTTTGCAACCATAGCTTAGTTTATAAACATTTGGCTACTCTGTCACCTCGTCTCTTCATGGTGGTGCTGAAGGACAAACACTCATGATTGCAATTGACTGATATTACTGTCACAATTTTTCTATTTTCTACAAGGTCAAAATTGCATATAAACATATGTCTTTATTTGAAAATTTAAAGACTTAATTATCTCCTAAACAAAAGAGTTATGGAAAACACATAAACATAGCTCTTCTTTGAGTTCCTGTACACACAAATTCCACTCCTGAAGTGTATGAGCTCCTGTAATGGGGAATCAGGCCCCTTAATAGCCCTGTCAGTAGCAACAGATATTTATGCATGACCTTACGTTACCTTACCTGAGGAGCTAAAGGACAGATTGATCCACTTACTTCCCCATCACTGTCTCCTTTCCCTTTGCCTCTCCCTTAACTACAAATCACATTCTAATATGGCTTCTTAGCCCAACTCACATCTGATGTTTTTCTCCACTGTCATGTGGCAGACCCACAAGAGCTGATTATCTCCCGATGGACCATTTCTGTTCAGCAAGCTCCATCAGCACTGGGGGTGTTAAGAAGGTCCCGAAGGTCCAGCTATCTGCAGCCATTCCAGTATAACTATCTGTGACAAATTCCAGTGCATTTTAATCCATTTTAGAATACTGCTACAAGCCTGGTTAACATCTTTGTAGATGGCACTAAATATTTTAAGAAATGTTATCCAAGCTTTATGCAAAATTAAAAATTTTCTAGCATGGCTATTTAATTTGGGGTCTCAAATTTTCTGTTTCTGACACTTGCTAAGGCAAGTTTACAAGTGTTTCCTTTCCTTAGGCCTCTTCAGTCTTGACCTGTGCTCTTTTGAATCAGAACAAGATAAGTTCCTTAAAGACAGCAAATGGATTTGCCAGATAAGCTATCTTCTTGAGATCTTCCTCTCATCTTCCCCTTACATGGGCTTTTTCCCTGAGGATGAGTCAGTGGCACCAATTCTCTTTATTCAAATGGGAGTGGGAGGGGAAAAGGGTATTTGTCAGACAATGAAATTTCAGTTCTTTGTTCTCCTTTTCCTCACTCATTTCTGTCTTTTGTAATCTCTGCCTCCCATTTGGGTTCCTATACCCAAATATTTGGTATTTCTGCCCTTTGGACTCCAGTACTTGTCTTCCCTCTCCTTGAAGCTGACTGTATGTTTAAACAGAGGTGAAGATATTTCAGGTGATGAAGGGGGAAAGACCATGATCCTTTTTCTCCAAACCTCTCCATTCTGGTTTGGAAGTTAACTGGGGTTTAGTGGTATTTTCAATAATGGCTGGTTGATGCACTGTTTCCAAATGTGAACTCTGCTTTCAACAGCAGAACAATAAAGATGTAGTGCTTAATAATGAAGAACAGCATTTTTTATTTTACAAAACAAGCCTCTCAGCTTCAGTGGTGTTATTCATGAATAACACCTTGTGCATATGCATTATGAGACAGTGCTTAATTGAATGATTGCATAATATGTTGTTCCACAGAATAAAATATGAAATATTCATTAGGCCAGAGAGGGAGTTACAATGCCTGGTGGTTAAATCACTCACCAGGGAAATCCAGCTCCTACTCCTTCCTTCTAGTGAATATGTAAATAGTTTATACAAAAAGGCTTTAAAAGCAATTAGGATTGTTTTCCCCAAAATCTACTATACCCTCATGGCTAGCCTGCTGTCCCAACAGGCAGGAGTATGCTCTGACTGGGGCATGGAAGGACACAGTTAAACACAGATCACCTACATCTTTTCAGGTAGTTAGATCTGCCTTTACCTGGCAACCGGGTTTAATGGAACCAAAAACTGTCTACTGTGTTTAGTTTTCAGGAAATTATTGTCTTGGTATAGGTGCTTCATTCAGGAAAGGATTCCCAGATGTGACTCCAGAACAGAAGGAAGAACTTTATGCAGTCTAAATCCACACTCAGTTAAGTCCCTCCGTGAAATATGGTGTTAGCAGTCTGTGCATGTCCTTAGCTGAGAGTGGAGGGTTCTCCACCCACTTTTCACTGCTTTGAGTCAACTGCCAGGAACCCAGCTCACTTCAGGCCTTGAATTGGGAAACAGGATGGTGGTAGGATACCAAATATATTGTAATAATCTAGTTGGTTATTGTAATAATTAGCTAGTTAGTTAGTTAGTTAAATCCTGTTGCAGATTTAACCTTTGCTAATCTGCGAGGTGGAAAGATCTTCAGGAGACATATTTAGGTAAAATAATACTTAAATAATGCCCCCAAGATTATGAGATCTTAGTTTGATGTCATAATCATTGTGCCTGTTGGAATCATAAGAAAGCTTATTGAAGACATAGGGGGAAAGAAGTTTGAAATGGATAAAATTAGGAGGAAAATAATGCTTTTTAAAAAAATTAATTGGAAAATTATTTACATCTCAGACAACAGTCAGCACTATCAAAAGATATGCATGTGCTTTTTGAGTTACTGGTAAATAGCAATAAAAAATGGTTTTTGATTTTGTGTGGGGTATCACAAAGAGGCAATCTCCTGGCATATTTATTTTTGCATTTATTCAGGAAATAAAAGAGAAAGTGAGATTGGGGAAATAGCTCACTCTGGGGAGATAGAATCAGTCAGAATAAATAAATATGCCCAAAACAATAACAGAAGCAAATGTGGCACCAAATATCACTGATAGACAAAGAATGCATTAATTCAGCATTGCAAATTACTTTTGCTTAAGGCAGATTTACTTGGTATACCCTCTTAATTATTGCTCTTCTCATCAGTTTGCAACTCAAAGCACATTCTCTCAGTAGCAATTAGGGAATGATATAATTATATGAAGCTTTAGGAACAAGAGAAAGCTTCTGAATCAAAATGATTGAGAATTTTTTTTAAAAAGTTTGCATTGTAACAGATGCTTCATGCAGTGCCCATCTGGAGAACCCATTCCACATCTTTGGAGGCTCAGGAAGCAATCTGCATTAACAGACATTTGATTTTTATATCATCTTTTCAACCCACCTTCTCTTTGAATGCACAGCCTCTTTCCAGGCATGGAGAAGACAGAAGTAGGTGGCTGGTGAATTAAAGGGTTCAGCTTCTTGGCTTTTGTTCATCCATGGACTGGTTTCCCTTGAGGACATTCTGTTTATATATACACATAGGCATCTATAGCTCTTGAGAAAATCTCTCTCACTACCTGACTGGTCCTAGAAGAAGCAGCTACTGTACAAAGGCAGGCAGCAGAAACATTTGTGTATTTATCTGTTTTTGTGTGTCCAAAGTATTAGAGGTCTATTAACATCTGTCTCTCACAACAGGAGGACAAAATCTGAGAGCACATCATCTGCCATCATCACCCAGGGACCAGGAGCCTAACTCACTCTTTTTTTCCTTCACTGACCTTCATGCACTGATGACCTCAAACATTATTAAGAACATTTCTGTCTAAATCCACCTTTTAGTAAGAAGTCCAGGTTGTTTCAGCAGATCAACCCAAAAGATATGCAGGTTCATAGAAATCCACTAATGTGAGTATTGATCAATATATGTGGACTGGCTAAAGTTCAAGGTTTTATGAAAGCAGTCACCACAGTGAACTTCTCCTCAGTTTAAGAGTTCATAAGAAGACAGAAGTTTGCTGCCTTATATTCTTTTGGCCAGTGAGTTTAGGATACTGTCCACAAATGAAAAATAGTGAAATGCCTTCTCTATTCAGTGCTACAATTAGTTAATTCAGCTAGAGACTAGAATAAATACTCAGTAAAGCTGTTATTACTGTTAAAATCATTAAGATGACTGCAGTGTTAAAAAAAAAATTAACTGCAGACACAGTACCTTTAATACTGTGGGTAGTCACTTTGAAACTGATACTTCCCCATCTGCTGTGTTTTACGTAATGACCAGACCCATTTTCTTCTTAAAGGCAAAACAAGAAATAGGGTACTTAATTTTGAAAGATCCTGATATTTTCAACTCTAAGAGTAGGTCTACAGTCAGCCATAACAGCCATTTAACATAGGTTTATATTTTATGGAGCAAGTAAATTTTCCCAGTTGCATAAGTAGCAGTAATTTGATTTTTAGAAATAGTAAAAAAGAAGATAAACATTTCTCAAATCAATCAAAGAGGGAGAGAGCTAAAGACTGGAAGAATTTGCCAGCAAAGAGCCTATTTATTTACAGCTGGACTCTGGAATCTTGATTTTTGGTAGAAATTTTGCCAACATGCAAAACATCTAGAAGTGTGTAAATATGAGTAACTTTATTCACCTGTCCTAAGTGGAGAAATCTGTCCTAAAATATTACAAATTTCCATATTTCATCTTTTTTTTTCTTTGGAATAAAAGGCAAGCTGTCATTGTTTTCTTTTGCACTAGCATTGATCATCATTATTTTAGGAGTATATCAGCCTAAGAGATACTTTAGACAAATTTTAGTAGGTCTAAGTTTGGGATAGTTGCAGAGTTTCTCAAGAACTGGCCAAAGAGAATTCAAGTGGAGCCTTGGCTTACGTATCTACAAATCAGACATATGAAAAATGAAGACAAGCTGCCTTTTCAGCTTACAATTCCTTTGTTTCTGAGAATATTGCTTTAAAAATAAATTTATGCATTATAGTAATGTAAGAGTTTCTCAAACTATTCACATGTGACAAGAATGCCATGCTACTGTTGCCTTCCATGGAAGGCAGTTAATTCATAGAGAATATTTTATTTCATGTCAATGTCAAAAACAGGTATTAGAGCCATTATCATCCCAAACTGCGTCCCTGTCCATTCTAAAATGATATTAATCTGAATCCAGCATGTCAATAGTAACCCAGAAGACTGTGGTTGGGACTGACAATGCCTGTGAGATGACACATGAATATGGAGTGGACAGTTCCAGTAATATCCATGTTCAGCCTATTTTTCAGAATGGTACGTCAGACTATAAACATATTGTCTGGCTGACAGTGTGCATTTGGCTTACATCAGAAATCCAGTTTTTCTGAAAGTTCATCTGTTCCCTTTCAGGTAGGTGTTAGCCCAAATGAGGACCATAGCAGGGAGTCAGAAGATAGCTCTGATTCATTCAGGATGAGGGATTGGCCCTATGAATGGATGAAGATAAATCCTGATAAAACATATGGAGGGGGAAATAATGGCAGAATTGAGAATAGGACAAGAGGTCATAAGTACAGCCAGATCATGTTACAGCAAAATGACTGTGATTTCAGGACACAACACCAGAAAGTTTAGGTGGAGGAATTTGGCTGATTTATAAATTAACTGAAAAGAAAAATCAGGTAACTACTCATTTGAAGTATGCTTTCAATAGAATTCTATGTTCTATTCAAAATTCTGACTTGAGAAGGAATTTAATGCTGGCTGCTCCAATGGAAGCAATTATTGATAATGTGGGAATTTGGCTGGGGTAGAAAAGCTGTTGCCTCACTGCAGCACATTTCCAGTGAAGCTCATTATTGACTAAGGATTCCACTTTATGATAAACTGTAAACAGAAATGAGAAGGGAAGAGAAGACTGCAAAGAAAGTTGGGGCTACATTTGAGTAAAAGATACAGCCTCCTTTTCCATTTTTCAGTCCTCTTCAGGGGAAGGGGGCCCATGGATCTCAGGAGTGATGCTAAGGCCATGTTAGCAGGGCGGAGGGCTGATGGCAGTTTGCCACCACGTGGTGTGGATTACAAAGGAAGTATGACCTGCACTGGACGAGTCATTGCCAGATGGTTCCCAGATGTGTTATTTATGAAGTCACGGCCTACTTAAACCACATTCCTGGTGTCTTGTCTTCTTTTCCTGCAATGTCCAAGACATTAATGAAGGAATGTATGAGAACCAAATAGCAGACCAGTTGTCAAAAACCAAATGGCAACAGAAATCCTTTCCTGTCTCTGGATATATGTAAATACATATTAGATTAACAAAACCAGCTTTAAACAGCTGATCTCTGAAGAGTCATAGAACTGGCAGCAGTGCAGTTTAAGGACAGTACTGATCTTCGCCTCATCATTCCCTCGTGAATCTCTACCATAAAACTTACCACATTATCCTTGATGAGTCTGTTCTTAAAACTTCTTCCTTCCAAAGAGCCCTCTCTCCCTAAGCTTCCTCAGTGCAGACAAAAAAAAAGTCTTATGTATAAAATCTAGGTCATTCTTTAAAATACCAAGTAAACCTGGATGAATGCTGTAGTGCTTCAGATGACCTGACAATGTCAAATATAGTTTGTGGGTTGATTGGTTGGTTGGTTGGTTTGCTTAGATTAGTCAGGTCTGGCAACATGCTGATGTGACTGACTGATCATGCAAGTTTCTTACCAGAAGGTAATTTATTCAGCTTGCGTAATGCGTCTGAGGCAATGCAGTAACGGTGCATTAGATCAGAATTTTCTATTGCTTCTGTTGGTGTGGGGTTTTTTTGTCTTTTGTTAGAAATGAATGGAATATGATTTGGGTTTGCTTTTTTTTTTCCCCCCCAGTTGCTATAGTTATGAGAAATGATTCCTGAGTCATTGCTAAGAAGGTAGAAAAGAACACTGCAAACAAGCAACCGCTTTGTAACATCCTAGAGACAGAACTGTAGCAATATGACTTGACATACAGAATAACATCACTTGGCACAAGTTTTATTGATTACTACCTACCATGTGATGGGCCCTCAGGTTTTAATAAATAAGCTGGAATTCCACTGGTACAAGGAGTAATAGAACTATGTTTAAAACAATTCAGAAATATTTATTCTGAATACAGAAAGCTCATGACAGATTATTTTGCATACAACATTTTTATGCAGCTATTCAAAACAGACAGCAACCTGTTTGCTTTCTATTCCCAGGAAGTATGGGATATATATTAACATTGATTTTTCATTACAGTGAGCTGTGTTTCTTTCTCAATTTATTCCCTTGGTGAGCAGCTTTCCTAGGTGGAGGCCAGTGTAAATGAAATCTGAATATGTCTATAATATGAAATAGTGCTGCAAATATATTTAGGGTCAATGGGATTTTTCTATTTATGTAGTATTCTACTTTAATGTAGATACCAAGAAAAATGAACTCCTATAATCCCTCAGAAAAATACAGAAGAGCTAAAAAGGATGTGTGCAGCACATTTTGTATGAGTACAAGCACTCAATGATAGAGATTGGTCGTCTTCATTATGACAAAACATTTTATATCATTCATTTGGCTGTTAGAAGAAGAGAAAAAAAGATTGTTATCATTATAGAAAAACTATGGAATCTGTTAGTTCCTTGTTAGAAAGATTATCCTTTGTTAATACTCTACGAAGCTAATACTGTATGAACTTGGGAAGGGAACAGTGATACACAGATATCTATGTTTAGGCTGAAGGCATGTGGCATTTTATGCACACATTAGAGGACAAAGAAATCACAGATTAAGAGCTAATAATTTGACAAAGAAGTGAGGGAGTAATTTATTGAAACAAAACCAAACTAACTATCTGGCTTTTACCATTGTTTGAAATACAACCTTCATGCACAGATATGCAAGCCAGGTTAAAATAATTTCAGAACAATAATGACTGGCAGGAAAGAGCACATCTGTTGCATCACAACTCCCACAAGTGGAAGTTAATTGAACAATGCATTAATATAGTTTAATTATGCCAGATATTTTTAGATATTAAATTCTTACAAAATTTACATTACAAAATAGTGGACAAAATTAGTTTATACCTTCATAATCTTACCTTTCCTGATTTCCAGTTATAACTTGATTCCAGTACAAATTCATCATTGTTGTTAACTTTACAGTAAGTGCAATAGATTTGATCAGTGTTTGATTCATCCCAATATGTTTTTATGAGGAGAGTACACAATTTCTTTTTTTTTTTCATATTTAACCTGTGTTATACTAGGACTCTCTCTTGTTCAGAGAAGTGCTTTGTTACTTAGCTTCCATCTGAGTTGTGTAAAAAAATTATTAATATGAGAAAGCACAATTCTAGTCCAAACTTTTTGTTCTTAAGCCCTCAATACCTGATGGTGAAATGTCTCTAAGGTTTTCTACAACTTATGTAGAGATACCAACAAGGATAGTGCAGTTTGGAGTATTATGTGTGAATACATACAAGCTGGCAACAGGTAATGAGCTAACTACCAACTTAGTCTTTCCATTACATCTTTCTTTGCCATTGCAGTATGACCTAGACTGAATCTCCTACTCACCTAAGATTTTCTGTTCCTCCTTACACAGTCTGAGGTTCATTTTGATCTCTGAATATTCATACCAGCCAATATGCCTGAATTGCTGGGAGCTCAGAATAACAGCTCCTGTTGTTGTGAGCACAAAAACACCAGTAAAAGATGGTTAGAAAGAGGGAAAGAGACTTGACAATGAGAGAAGATAACTGAGAACATTAACATGAAATTATCAGGATGAAGGGTCAAGTTTGCTGAAGACACAAAAAACTGAGGAGTGGTTTGTCAGAGAGTTGCGTGGCCATCCAGAGGGCTGACAGGAATCTCATGAAATTCAAAAAAGGGAAGCAAAAATCCCTGCCAAGCAACAACCCCATGACCTGGTATCTTCTGGGTGGCAGCCACCTTCAAAGCATCTATGCAGAAAAGGGTCTCAGATTCCTTTGTGAGCTGTAATGTGCCCTGGCAGCAAAGAAGGCTAGTGGTATCTTGGGCTGCATTAGGAGAAATGTTGTCAGCAGGTCAAGAGATGTGATCCTTCCCTTTTCCTCAACGTTGGTGAGGCCCTGCCTGGAGTACTCTGCCCAGTTTTGGGTTCCCTGGTGCTGGTGACACATGGGCATATTGGTGAGAGTCCAATAAAAGGCCAGAAAGATGACAAGAGACTGCGTCTCTCCTCTGAGGAAAGGCTGAGAGAGCTGGGACTGTTCAGCCTAGTAGAAGTCTCAGGTGGCCTCATGAGTATCTGTAAACACCTGAAGGGACAGTACAAAAAGGACAGTTGGGGTCTTTTCTGTTGTGCCCTGTGCCAGGACCAGAGGCAAAGGACACAGCTGGAAATGCAGAAAACTCTGCCTGAATATCAGAAAACACTTTTTCACTGGGAGTGTGACTGAGCAGGGGCACAGGTCTCCCAGGGAGCTTGTGGAGTCCTCCTCCTCAGAAATTTTCAAAAGGCATCTTGCAAAACTGTCTTTAGGAGGCCCTGCTTGAACAAGGGGCTTGAACCAGATGACTTGCAGAGATCCTTTCATCCTCAGCTACTTTGTGATTCTGTAATCTTGAGTGAAAGGAATTTACTATAGTGAAAGTGCATTAATTAGTCTACAAACAATGCTATTATGTATAGGATCTATATATTAATCAATATCAAAATTATCAAAATTAGACTTTTTTTTTTCATGATTCTTTAAAACATGTCTCTATAAATAAAAATCCTTTATATGACAAACAAAATCCTTCACCATTATGCATTTTATGAAAGTTTTTTTTTTCACTCTATGGGATCCAAAAACATGACCATGACTAACCTAGTATCAACTTCCCACTTGTTTCATTAACATTTGAAACTTTGTTTTGTTAAGTTTTCATTAGTATTTTTTGAAACCTAGAAAAAAATCTAAAATTACAAAATGGCAACATTTACCATGCCAAATGATTTTAAAAAGTACCCAACTTACACAGATTTCTAATTTAGATGCTTTTATCATCCTTAGGTTTTAAATGTTGGGCTGTAATATTGACAAGATAATTTGCAGAGCATTACTCATGCCATTTAGCTTAAGTCTTCACTGTTTCTTATTTCCTTTTTCAAGTTTTTAAAACACAGATGATTACTCAAAGAACAAGTCAGATCCTTTATCACAGTGAAAATTACCAGTAATAGATTAAATTTATAGATATTAGGAAAACATTATTTTAAGTTACACTTACAAGAGTGTTTGTTGCTTTACATAGCGGTTTTCAAGGGTTTTATATAGTTTCTATAATTAATGCATGTTGTTTGACTGGGGAAGAAAAGAACGGTTGAAATCTGAGACAATATTAAAATACTTTAGAAACTTTGAAGCATTATAATAGTTATTTCAATAAAACTACTTCAAATATTTCTTCAAGAAGGAAACAATTTGGAGTTCAAGTTCAGCAGCATAATAACTGAAAATGTATAACAGTACTCTTATTCCCATCACTAAACTATAGATTACGGTCTTTTTCAGTTGTTGCCATTATAAATCCCTGTTCCCAGGGGTGCTAAGCTATCATAAAAATTTGCTTTGGGCAATGCTTTGAGATAAGTTCTTCAAAAAATGCATGGGGGATTGGCTTGCAACTCCCACTTGTGTTAATAGGAGCTATCAAGGCAAATCTCTCATGTATTCATGGGAGAAAAAGCTCCAGAGTATAAAAAACTTTCGGCCTGAGGATTATTTGTTTTTGATATATATCCTAATAAAAATATGCTCTAAAACAAAACACTTCAAGCTAGTGATCTCAGTTATTTGCTGGGCCTGTTAACAGTCAGTAGATTTTGTTAAATTGAAATTCCACTAATGAAGCCTGCAACATAAATTATTTCCTAAAAGTTTGTGGAAGAAAGAATCACAGTTTGGCTGAAGAAATATAAATTTTCAAGGAAATAATAATTAATTATCCACACAGAAACATAATGTACTAAGCTCTATTCTATTTTCTATCTAATAAAAAATGCTGATAGAACTTCACTTGGATACACATCCTGTTCTTTAGAAGGTGAGGATATAGATTGGTGTGGCTGATCTGAGTGTAAGTGTCCCTTAACTTCTACATGCATCTTCACATTTTCTACTTTGATGTAGGTTAGAGTGGTATATCAGCTCATCTTCCTTCTTCTGGGAGAAATTCCATTCCCCCAATTCCAACAGCTCACATTTCATACAGTCCATCCATGCATCAGGTCATGGGTTTACTATAAATGAGTGTGCTGATAAAAAAACTTGACACACTTCATCTTCTAAAAAAATCTGGCTATGTCTATGTCTCTCATGTCTGCATTCCCCAACTAGCTTGGCAGTAAAATATACCAGAAACTTCCACTGAGAACCATAATTTTCAGTTCTCTGAAGTTCTCATAGTCATTTACATTAAAAGTACAAGTGTCTGGATATTGCAAAAGAAGAAACACTACACAGAAATATCAACTTCATCAGTTTCAGAAATTTTGAAAAGTAGATTAATTTTATGCATTCTGAATCATTTCTTGAAGGAATTCTTTTCACAAACTGTTATGAGATTGCAGAGAAAAGAAAAATTAACCTTACAATCTAAGGACCACCATTGTGAGTACCACTTTTCTGCCTACACAGTCTACATTATTTTTCCTAGGCAAAGATTTCTATAAGAAGATGCTTATGTCAGAGGTTGACTATGTCAGCTCAAAATACTTCTTCAACACAATTACAATGCTATAAAGTCATCTCATGAGCTGGGGAAAGTAAACAATTCTGCACAGAATAGGTAAGGCTAAACATACTTCTTTTCTGTAGGCAGATATTACAGGTCCACTTCTTTATGCTTCTTTTCATATCCATACATCTTTCTGGTAAACAGATGGCAGAAACTTTAAATAGCACTTGAGGTGAGATCTCACCAATGTCTTCTACAACAGAAATCCTACTTTCCTCTCTGTACTGAAGATGCCTTACTCGTCACCATCTCAGATCATCTTTTTCATTTCAATAGTCTCTTCACATTGCTTGTTCATGTATTCTATGTGACTGAATAATAGTACCAAACTTTATCTTCTTCCTCCATTATTTCCACTCTGTAAGTAACAAGGCCTTGGTATTGGCCTAAACCCCACACTACTACTGTTGTATGTTGTTCCTTCTCTTTTTATTTCAATGTTCAGTTGTACATTTTGCTCTGATAGCCTGGACCTCTTCCGTGTTAATTTAATATCACTGTAACTATTTTACTTTTCTTACAAACAGTTTCCACGAACAGTATCACCTGCCCTCTTTTCTTACCCATATTACAATTCTTGCACTAGTCTAGCTTCATTAACTTAATAAGCAACTTCCTACAGGAATTACTTTGCAGTAAATCTGATGCCCAGATATATTTTAGCTAGTACATTTCCTTTGTCTAGAAAACCCTTTAATTTAGTCAAGAAAGGTACAATTACCCTGCATGATTGGCTTTTGCTGAACCTACTTAGATTTTTTTTTTATTTCTGATTTATATAATTAATTATACTATGATCCAGATTTGTTCTAAAATCTCCATGAGGTAGGGTTACTATGTCAGTAATTACCCAGATCACATATCTCCCTTCCTTAAATATATGCAACATGTTTGTTTTCCTGCAACAAATACAATACGATTTGCAGTCTGATGGACTACTTAAAAATCCTTGTTACCAAATTAATTTCCTGCGAGGAAATCATGAGTTGAAATACGAAAACAAAACTTAAACAACTTTTTTTTTTGTGGTCATGTGGAAAAAAACTTAAATAACAAATTTTTGTGGTCAAGTGGGAGGTTATCAAATTGCATTTTCCTGACCTCTTTGGTATGCAATGGGTAACATCTAAAAAATAAATAAATAAGTCATGAATATTTATCATCTGTCTACTTTTAATGTAGCCCATCGAATTTAAATGAGACAAAGGATTAAAGCTACAATTTAAAAGCTTAAAACTAGAAAAGCTTATTTTTAACCTTAGGACAGCCCAGCATTTAAATAAGACCAATTGGAACTGGGAATGAAAATGAACTCTTAATTTTGTTAATCTCCTTACAGTGTTGTACATTGTTCTGAGTCACCAAAATATGCATAGCTTCTGAACAGCCTGACACTTTGCTTTGCATTTCATGCTATATTTTAAGAAATATGTATCATATATCACTTGTTAATGGTTTCTGTGGGAGGAGATGAGTAATTAAGGACTTGTGAAATTGGGGCAGGATACATTTTTATAACTGATAACATAAGCTCACAGGATGGCTGCAGTTCAACAAAGGGCTTAGCTTGCTCTGTTCCATAAATAAGCACAGGAAATTAGATTAAAATTTTAAAATTAGATTGCCAAGATTTTCAGAAGTGACCATAGTATCTGTGTGTCTTGCTTTGGGACCCCCACTATGAAAATATTTGAGTTTTAGAAAGATTTTATTTCTTCATCCTGAAATATATATATATATATATATATATATATATATATATATATATATATATAATATTTTTTTATTTTTTGAGAAGGATTTAGCTAGACTTGGAAAAAAACCAAAGAGAGCAAGGAGGACTACTCTTATAATTGAATTGTCTTGTTGGACATGTTATATATAGCACATTATGGAATATAAATTTTCTTTATAAGGATGAATTGTAGTTACATAAATCCTTCTGTATGGGTTTTTTTAGTGTAAAGCATTTGTTTGTAATATTAATAGGCAGAAGTTAGTCCTTACAGTTCCTCCCTCTTCACTATTGCTTTGAAGTTTCATTTAGAAATTTATTGAATGTTTAAGTTTCATTGGTTTTCTTTCCTAAACATCAGTAGAATATGAGACAATGCCATTTACAGTCTTGGAGATTTATCTGGGTTTTGCAAATAAACCAGGTCATATTGTTTTGGGCTTAGATGCTTGAGTTGCAAGCAGAGGAGGGAGGAATGGAGACATCTTTCCTTCTCTGGTGTTTAAAAAGATATCTGATATCTGACAGCAGATATCCACTCAGTACAGCTAACACACTGAAGTGGGCTTGAAACTACAGTTTGTGACTATGTTGTGAGATTCAAGGGTACTCTCCAAAGCTCAAACTGTATTTGGATTTGGTATTGTTATAGAACCTGAGCACTCCACTCCATCTGTCTACTGTTTGGTTTCCAACAGGAGAAAAGTGAAGGCCAAGAAAGACACTGGAGTGGATGATGAGGATAACATGGGAATTTTCAAACTACATCTTACCTTGACATGTGGACTCTATTTACTACAATAGATCCAATTTTTAGGAAAGCTTTGGAAATGGTCTATACCAAAAGTTTTCTCTTTTGCAGAATGAGATTTGGGAAGATCTTGGGCATGTATCTGCATAACATTTTTAAAAGAGAATGAAACATATACTCCAGAGAATGAAACTTTATTGCCCTTTTCTTAAATTCTGAAGGATTTTTCTATTCAGTACTATTTAATTGGTTTAATTGTTTATGAAACAATACAGTAAAAAAAAAAAAAGTTGAGGATAGAAAACCTCTTAATATGTGCTACACATGAACTGCACATAAATTAATGTTAGTAACATAGTAACATAAAAAAACAGAAATAAGGAAAAGGGTTGAACAAATAGCTGGATTTTTCCTCTGCCACTGTTTGAACCATTCCTACTGTTGCTACCATTTCAAAATTGATCCTCACAGAACTGCAACACCTAAAACCTTATCTAATTATCTGCATTTGAACACTGTACAGGGAAGACAGCTATATGTACAAATATTTTATGAAAAAGAAATCTTAAAATTTTTATCAAGAAGATTGCCAACTGCTTAAAAATGGAAATTGAATATACCAGTCTCTATTCTCCAGTCCTCCTCAATTTCCTTGAATTATAAGTCTGTGTAAAAGGATTTGGGTCACCTGAACAAAAAAGATAAATGGACAATTATCGCAGTTGTAATTGGAAACAATTTAGGTGAGCCAACTGGAGAGGTTGGAGGTTTTTGCTGTTCTGGTCATATGGAGGGCAGGAACAAACATTTGTGGATACATATGAAAAATGTTAAGTTTTGTCAAAAGAAAAAAAAAAAAAAAAAAAAAAAAAAAAAAAAAAAAAAAAAGGAAATGCTACATACATGCCCTTAGAAAGTGCCCTCGCACTTCTAGCCCACTGCATGAAATCAGTCTGAGAAAAACACATGAGCTAGGTTTGTCACTAAAAATAGTGTGTCCTGAACTGGCAGCACTTCCTTTTCTTTCTCTTTCTGTCCCTAATAGACAGATATACAAATTACAAATTACAGTTCCAAAATTAAATGTCCAAGCAGCACCTGGCATGAGTCTGTATGTTGTCTAATTCCACTCCTGTGACGCTCTATGTCAAACTGTATTGATGGCACCACAGATTGGCTAAGCCTTCACAGTTACTCCTTCTGCCAGTCCTTCCATGTCTCACAGAGATCAATTTACACATTTAGCTTTTTTGCATGAAATTAATGTAGTGTTTGGAGGGTAAATTCTGTTTAAGCAAGCAGTTGAACTCTATTAACAGCTTTGAAGGTGGGAGTGAAATAGCAGAAAAAGCCACATTTACTTTGATGACACTCCCACTGCTCAGCCAAAATGCAGGAAATGCAGCTCCCAATGCTGCTCAGAGACCATATGAATGATTTTGTGGGTATTTTGATGGAAGTGGAGATAAAGACTCAGAACAAATTCATTGTGTGGAGGAGGAGCTGTACAACAGCAAATCTTTCTCCTCAGCTACCGAGACTTAAAGGCAAAGTTCCTTTGTGTGTATCTCTACACCATAAGTCATCCAACAGTTACTGTCTGTTAGGTATATATGCAGAATATTTCAGTCAGTATCCTAAACTCTTCCTGTAAAGCCTGTCTGTTTGCTATGGGTCTGTACAGCAGTTCCAATCTAGGAGGCAAATAAATAAGTAAAATTATTTCTTTAATTTGCTAAAGCAGGTGTTACCCAAAATAGAAGATTTTGTTTCTCAAGAACAGTATATGACTGATTTCTTACAACAATATATTAAGGTTTACATTCTCAAAGGATTTTCTGGACTCAGGCCCCAAAAGCAAGTAAAGTGGTGTATTGTAAGCTAAAATGGAAGTATTTCTACTGTTACTAAAAAAATAATGAAATTAAGTATTTTTCTTGTGTCACTTCTCAGATTTGAACATAAAGGCACAAAAAAGTCTATTTTTTATTAGCACACAGTAAAATAAAATCTCACCATTTGTAGTGAACTTTAAAATCACTTGGAAATTATGTGATTGAATATAATTTAGGTCCAGCAGATAAAGATGAAGAATAAATAAGACAAATGCAGAAACTATGATATTTAACAATGCATCAAATGCCATCATCTCTTATTGACTCAGTTACCCTTGAAATCTATGGAAGCTGGTATCTCCCAAAGGTTGAACTCCAAGAAGATAGAGAATAGGCCATCAACAGAAGAAGAACGAAGAGATCTTAATTGACAAAGTAGTTCTGCCAAAATTCTACTTCGTTACCTTTTTAGTTGGAAAAAAAAAGGAATAACTTTCTCCCATTGGAAAGCACAGTGATGAACCTACACAGAAAAGAAACAAATCATTAAAAGGACACATAGATGTTATAAACTCCTACGTCTTTGACTGCTGACTCTCCTGCAGCCTAATATGGAGCTGGTACTGTCTTCTCACAGGCACGTGTGAGTTGAACTTCCAGGAGGGGTAAATCACAGAAATTAAATCTCTCACTTCTACCCATTGTTATATTAAAAATATGGATAAAGGCAGGTGCATCTCTTACTGCTTCTTTCTGTGTTTTAAGTATGATGCAGAGTTGTCAATGGATATTTGGGGATCCTGGTCTCTGTTTGATGAAATGCACCTTTCAGGAGACATGGGTGATAGCATGGTTGCTTTATAAATCCCAAGTTCTCTTAGACAAAGCTGGACATTGTCATGCTCTGCTCTATATGTACTGTACTTTGGGATATGTGTAGTACCAGACAAAGACATATCTAAGAAATTTGCAGTAGTAATGAAGTTATTGGTTGAAAGCAAGGTGTCTACATATTCCATCCTAATTCTGGTTCATTCTCCTGGATTTAGGTGCTGAAATACTTTTTTGAATATATTCATAGAGCCTTATTGTTTCTGTTTGAGAACAAATCACATTTATCTTATTTATTATTTAATCTTCTTTGTGAATTTAGAGCTTAAAATAAGTTCTCCCTTATATGTTCCAAGGAATTGGAAGTACTAATTTCTACATATCTGCTTTCCAACCCCATATAATAACTATGATATTCATCCAGCAACTGCTGCTCCAAGGTTCCTGAGAAGAGGAAACTGCTAAGTATTTCAGCAAATAAGTCATCTAAGGTGCAGGAGGAAAGACAGTACAAAATCTTATACAGAGCTTTCCGTTGTTTTTTCCTTGACACAATAGAAATTAATTATTTTTGCTAGTTGTTGGTGATTATTCGTGTTGTATTTCTAGTGAGTTTGGATTCATTAACTAATATACAGATTCAAGATCTGTGTAAAATTAAATTGGAATATAAACAAAATAAGCAATCCAGAATAATATCATACCATATAAAGATGACTAAATAGTGACACTATCAGAGTTCAAACAAATACATTTTGTTAGTGTTTTTAATTTCTTGCACAAAATAATAAACACTAATATTTTCTTATTTACTTTTCTTTCTGGTAGGTGATAAAGGCACTGTTCAGGAGAGGAATCTGTAGTGTCAGCCCTTTCCCATTTGTCCAGGAGCCTTTATTCAGATCCGAAACAAAATGGTTAAGTAAAAAGCAAAAAGGCTTGGAGCTGTTAATGGAAGCAACTATAAACTTTGGATGTACAAACTATTATTTTCACATTAGTGCTATCTCAGTCTTTTTTTTTTTTTTTTTTTTTTTGTACACACAAGGTACACTTGCTGTTCTCCATTACAAATTAGCAAAACTTTTTTTTCCTAACTGTATTACTTGACTGGATAGTGGAAAAATTATTAGTTGTACATACTGTTTCTTATACTCTTTCTCAAATTTAAGCTGATTATTAAAATAATATCTTTAATATTTACTTGTTTTTTTTAGAAATGAAATGCTATTTCAGGTTACCCTGTCTCTGTATAAGCTGTCATTTCAGCTAACACACCAACAACATATTTTTCTTGCACTGTAATTGTTTTAGGCATGACTATTTTCTCATTGCATGTAGCTACTCTTGCTTATTAGAAATAATACGTGCTGTATTTAGATATAAACCTATTCATAAAATATTTCATTGGAAATATTTAATTTAGAATTAGTTAAGTGATGTCTTGGTAAAAAGAAATGTCTGGATTTATTATTTATCAAGTAAAACCACCATAGAAATATTTTATGCTTTTATGATTATTCCATATTTAAGATGGAATGATTAGTTTATTTCAAACTATCATTATTTCAAGAGCATTTTGTGATTCCTGTTCTGTTACTACAGATTTTTTCTCTAGAAGACTTAGCAAGACTTGTATCTAGCATAAGATTTTGTTGCTACTACTAGGCTGAATGATCAACAGCCAGACATCGGACCAGTATCTCATTTCCTGTTTTCTGCAGGTGTCTATTGACATATAGGAAGCAATTTCTTCCTGGCAGTCAAATTATTTTACTTGGTTTGGATGGACAATCTTGTTGACTGGTTTCCTTGACACTGACATGAATCAATAAGGACACAATCCATTCTATGTTCATGAAGCTGAGGTGGCCATCACAGTAAACTGCTTATTATGCATTACCACTTATACTTAAATGTGAGAGAGGAGAGACAATGTCTCATAGTTTCAGATTCCAAGCTATGTAACAAACTAGGACTCCTGGTTATAAGAACCTAAGGATCATAAATCTTGCATGCAAAATATCATGTTAGTGTTTTCAGGGTGTAATACCTGTTTAAATTGACATAAATTAAATCAACATGTGGACACTGTTGGAGGTTTTGGTATAATAAATCCTAGGACCCTTTGGTTCATGCTTTAATAAGTTACCTTTTCATTTAGACTGAAGTTTCTTTACCAGCAATTTAATTTATTGCTTAGTTTTCTCTCATTTAATGTGCTACATATACAACATCTTCTCCAGTATCTTACCTTTAAATCAATTTGTTGCTTCCAAAGCAGTTGTCTCATTTTACCTAGTTTCTATCACATCTACATGAGACTCTAATAGCTAAATAATTTCCTTCTTTGTTCTTTTGTTTTACACTTACTAGGTTTACACATTAGAAACTTCTTCTCTTCCTTCTTAACATCTAGAGGCTTCTAATCAAGTACTCCTGAAACTGTTGTGTCCTTCAGTTTAACTGCTTGACTTGGTTAGCTTTACCTTGAAGACTTTCAATTCTCAATGGCTTTTCAACATATAAATTAAATGTTTCACCTGAAATTGGATTGAACGTAGATGCTTTCAATACCTTTACTCATTATCTGTTAAGTATGTTCATTAATCAACATTTCCTATTTTAAATAAAAATGTATTATTCTGACACTTGTGATTATGGTCTCCTAGCAACTTTCTCCAACCTGTCCTTTTCATTTCTATGGTCTAAGGCCAGAAAGGACTGAAGATAACCCTAATTCTGCATGTGGTTTAATCCTCTTCTCCATGTGGTATAACTTAAATTTGTTAAAGGAGCTGATATCATTGGACTAATGATAAAGTACAATATTAAACTTCCATTCTACATGTCAGTGTAACCTATATCACAGAAAGAAAAATCTTTTCCCACACATTCACTTGGAGCCTGCAGTTAGCAGGCTGATTGTTTTTCACACAGAAAACGCCAGCAAGGCATCTTAAAGGAAAAGCTTAATTCAATAGGTTTTTTCAATACCTCAGTAAGAATCAACTTTTTTTCATTTTACATGCTGCTCTCCTCAATCCAAGTGGCTGCATGAGGTAAATTTTCTTGTCCCCAGTTGCCAAGTGCCTTCTCATTTTTCAAGTCCTCCTTAAGCTTTTCTCTGAAATTACTTCCTCTTCTTTTTATGTCCATATATCTATAGGGTTTTTTTCTCCTGGAACACATTTTTGTGTCCTGTCACAGCTCGTTCTTACAAAATTGTGTAAGCTCTTCTCCTTAGGTGCCTGATCTTACAATCTCTGGCACCCTGTGGGACAGCTGCACTGCTTTCAGAAGAGGGAAGTCTCTGCAACAGTAGGTCTTCAAAATAGTAGTTCATAAACCACCATATATCTTTATATATGTATAAACTTACATATCAAGAAACCCATTCTTCCTTGCTATCAGGGAAAATTTCTCATTTTTCACCACACTTGAATTTAGGGCTGAACAGATGTTTGTGCTGGTTTGCACTTACTCCATAGCTCCATCTTCATAGGTACACAAGGAGAAAGCATGACTAATGACAACATCAGTGTTCATCATTTCTATGTAAACCAAAGCTGAAATTAAGTATCTGATCTTGTTCTTGAATTAAATTTGCTAGTCATCCATATTGTTAAAAACACAATTTAATACAGACATGCAGGAAAAATTCTGTAGATTTTTAAAGAATGAGAGCCTGCATATGCTCAGGGCTTTAGTATGGGGTCGAGCTTTTCTTTTTACAATCTGCATAGGGCAAATATAGGTAGCTTGAGTGCACTGTCTTCTAGGAGGTATGAAAAATTCAGTTTTTCTTTGTTGAGACAGTCACCGTCCTGGTCCTTTGTGGTCTGGAGCCAGATACAAGTTTAGAAAGAAGGAGCCTAAGAGACAGGCTCTTAAGTCATGCTTAAACCCAGTCTAGGCTTTGCCCTGTTGTCTTTGCAGAAAAAGAACTTGAATGGGAATGAAGCAATTATTTCTGTAGCACTGTTTTTAAGAAATCATGGATTGTAGCCTGGAAACATGGGCACCAGCAGTTTGAGCTCCTTTGCTTATTCAGTTACAGGAGGGAAACCACTCAAGGATTCTGCCTGGGTAAGAAATGAACTGAATAAGCAATAAAGAAATAGAGAACATGCTGGGGACCCCACAGATCCTTCTGCACACCTGTGATGTCAAAGTTGAAACTGATGCTGCTTTTATGACTCCCTATTTCGACTGATGTCTCTCTTTTTTGTGGGGGTTAATGGAAGAAGGCTGCATGCATCTAGTCTGTTTTTATCTACTATTGAGCTCAGTGACACTGAACAATCTGAGAATACTTGCAATGCATGGAGAATACTTACCATGTGAAATGCATTAGAAATGACTTAGAAATTAACTCTCTGTGGTTGTTTATAGATACAAATACATTCAGTTGGGCTCAAGCATTCAAAGCCATCTTCTCAAATACACTCAGTTGGGCTTAAGCATTCAAAGCCATCTTCTTATGGCGGGTAGTGAATTTACTAATATAGAAACTATGTCATAGAACTATGCCATGTATACAGGCCAGACTACCAAAAAACCCAGGTGCAGATAGGTTTAATTTTCTGGTGTAGGTAGAGCATAGCTGGTAAATGTTGAACTTCTGAACCTGATCTGGTCAACAAAAATCAGTTGGATCTGTATTTTCCTGTTTTCTCAAACTTTCAACAAAGGTTTCTTCTTTAGGACCTTCACCATTCATTTTCAACATCAAATTACATACTATTTTTTTGGATACAGATACAAGATAAGGCAATGAGGTAGTGCTCATTGAAACACTTTCAATCATTTACCAGCAATTCTGGATAACCAGGGAGGTCCTTGTTATGGAGAGGAGGTTGGCAAACCTGCCAGGGAGGTTGGCAAATGTGACACTCATCTCCAAAAGGGACAGAAAAAGGACTTGGGGAACTACACATCTGTCAGCCTGACCTTAGTGCCAGGGAAGATCATGGAGCTGATCATCTTGAGTGCCACCACATGGCATGTGCAGGACAATCAGAGCATCAGGCTAAGCCAGTCTGCTTTTGTAAAATGCAGGACCTGCTAGAGCTTGTCCTACCTGATGATGCAGCCTCACCTCGAGCGAGTCCTGTGTGTAGTTTTGGGAGCTACAATATAAGAAAGACATTAAGTTGTTAGAGAGTGTCCAAAGGAGGGCAACAAAGATGGTGAAGGGCCTTGGGGAGCAGCTGAGATCACTTGGTCTGTTCAGCCTGGAGATGACACTGAAGAGAGAGTTGTTAAGGGACAGGCACCAACCTCTTCTCTCTGGTGACAAGTGACAGCTGACCAAGAAGGCCAATGCCATCCTGGTTTACAGCAGCAAGACTGTGGCCAGGAGGACAAAGGTAGTGATTTTTCCCCTGTATTTGGCTCTGGTGAAGCCACACCTCAAATCCTGTGTTCAGTTTTGGGCCCTTCGCTACAGAAAAGATACTGAGGTGCTGGAGCATGTTCAGAGAAAGGCAAAAGGGCTGGTGAGGGGTCTGGAGCACAAGTCTCATGAGGAGCAGCTGAGGGAGCTGGAAGCATTTGGCCCGAGGGATAGAAAACTCAGGGGGGACCTTTTTGATCTCTGCAACTCCCTGAAAGGGACCTGTGGTGAGGTGGGAGGGGGGTTAGTTTCTTTGCCTGAAGAACAAGTAATAGGATAAGAGGAACTGTTGCACCAGGAGAGGCTTAGATGGCATATTAGGAAAAGTTTCTTTACAGAAAAGGTTGTCAAGCATTAGAACAGGCTGCCCAGGGAAGTGGTTGAGTTATCATCCATAAAAGACCTGTAGATGTGGTACTTGGGGAGATGGTTTGGTGGTGGACTTGAGTGTGTTAGGGCAATGGTTGGATTTGATGATCTTAGAGGTCCTTTACAAATTAAATGACTATTTGATTCTGATTCTAGATTGGATCTTGCCGGTTTTAGCTCATTGATTCACACATTTGGAAGAATGTTCTCTCTATCCTATGTTAAGAACAGTAGTAATGAAGAAAACAAAATGGGAAATAGAGGACTTACAGAAAGACTAAGCTGTATAGAACAGTTACTTGCTGACTTAATGCTACTATCAGCTTCTTCTCTAAGGGCTAAATTCAACCCCATCTTGGAGATACCAATAAAATTAATTTCTCCTATTGGAAAAAAAAAATAAAATCTTTTTCTGGTTCCTGCTGCTTGCCAGCTACTATTTTGGTTTCTCTGCTTCAAACTTTCTCCATACCTTTTCACTTTCATCTTAATATATTCCTTTGTCTCCTTTCCCTCCTTCAGCTATCAGAATTGAATTTTGTATCTACATAACTTAATGCAGTGGAAATATAGTAGGGTGGATTCTATATGTTATACAGAATAGAATTAAACAAAATTGCACACACTTGCAAGAAGTAGTTTTAAGGTCTATCCTTTATTTCTGGCTCATTGTGAAAAACAGAATTGAATTAACTAGTTAATTACTGGTTCTTAGAAAAATAAGCTTTTTTTTTTTTAAAGAGAAGAAAAAAGGTAAGTTTTGTCAGACAATGAAAATTAGTGGCTGATTACTCTGGGAAATTTCTATATTTTGAAGTATTAAACAATAAGGAAAGAATGGAAGAAAGGAATGAAAAAAGCAAGAAAGAAGAAACGAAGGAGAAGAGAAAGAATGAAGAAAAGAAGGAGAGACAACTATGTAACCCAGTTACATTTTGTTTAACCTCAAAGGAAGATTTTGCTCTCCTGCAAGTTATTCACTTATGCACTTGCTATGAAATCAGCATTGTGAGTAAGTTGATAGCCTGTACAGGGAAGGAAAGAATGGCAAGTTGATTACTTTATGGTTATTTCACAAAACTGATGAGACAGCAAATGATATTCAATCCTATTAAAAAGACTAAGCACAGCTTTTTTTCTACCCTTAAAAAAATTCCTATGTTCCTTGTGCTGGGATTGGATGATATGATTCTACAATTCAGAGAGTCTGCAGAACATCTGCAATGAAATTGGTTTTCTGTGGAAAACTGATGAATCACTTACTGCCAATGACTGGAAGGAAAAGTACTTGTTTATGCCCTTATGTAATGAATTTTTATGAGGTGAAGTTTGCTGTTTATAAAAAATATACTTTCAGTTGCTGCAGATGTAAAATAATAGAATTCAGAATTTAGACCACCACATTACTGAAAAGGCAGTCACTAACAGAATATCATCATCTACTTGCAAAATGCCAAAAAAGGGCTTTTACTTCTGTAATAGAATTAAAATTTCCATCCATTCCATAAGGTCTTACAAAAGGGAAAAAAAAAAGACAATATTAACAGTTACCTTTGTTAACGTATTTTAAAATAAAATGAATACTTTTACCAAAAAAATCATGTTCTTCTTCAAAAAGTAGATCTAAAACATCATGCTCATGAGGAGTTCCTGAGAAAGCAAGCAATGTCTCTCTGTAATAATGGAAAATCAATTACATGCTTTTCCTTGAATGTCCCCCAATATCTTTAAAGCATGAGTTAAAGTAATAGCTCAGGTGCAAGAAGTGACCATTTCACTGTGAAAAGCAACTTCTCACAATCATATGTATCTTAAGAGAATTTTATGCATGCAAATTAATTAGTGGAGCTAAACTCTTTTATTCTTACATTCAGCAAGAGTTGAGTTTGATTGCTACAATTTTTCAGTTTCTTTTAAAATCTTGAGACATTTCAGTAAAGTATTTCACAAGTTGAATATTATTTCTTTTTGGATCCTGCCATGAATTTCCAGTAATAGCTGCAGGTGACTGGAAATGTGCAGATATCTATTTTTAATGACTAATGCATTTTGCATTTCTGCAGCAACAGCTGTTTTGCTGTGTATGTGAAAAACTTTCAAGTGCCATTTTCTTCATACATCTAATCTCCGTGTCCTGATATCTATATTGGTACTGCAAGTATGGATAACACACCAGTTTTTCTTGGTCAATATATATTTTTATGAAGTTGGGTTTTTGCGGCACTAAGCAATGGTACAATGAACAACTTGCATTTTTTTGTGCCTTGCCACTCTACTACCTTTAAAGTCGTTGCAGGGTGACTGCTGTTGCTGCTCTCAGTTACAGAGATTGTGAAAGGATGCAACAGAGACAGCATGCAGCAGGTCCAACTATACCTTCTGCAATGGCAAATTTGCTTAAACCTGGAGACAATCAGCCAAACACAACTGAGCTGTCACCCCATCTTCCACAATGCATGTAACAGAAACTGCCACTTGGCTAATTGCCCATCTCATGCTTGCATCTGCAGCGTGCTCTGGTCATTCAAGCATTGCTTTTGGAGAAGAAATACCACACACCACATGGGACCATTTCGTCCTCTGTATATGGAATGAACAGCAGTGAGTGGAGAGTTTTTGCATACAACAGGCCCTCTGAAATTTTCATGTTCACCCTGCAGCCACATTCCTCTAGAGCTCTGGTTCTTGTATAGAGCACTTGCCTCCCATTTTGCCCTATTCTTATCCTTTTTTGTTTTAATACAGAATAAATCAGGGATAGGTTGTTATTACTGGTAGTGTAGCTGCCATGGAGATGTTCAATCCTTTATGAAAAGTATCCTGACAGATATGAGATGAATGGCAGCACACTGGCCAACTTTATTTTACTTTGCACCAGTTTCTTCTCTTAGGAGACCCAAGATCAGAGAGTTATGCAGCTAAGGATTTTGTACTTATTAAAAACCGCCCGCAATACATAGAACTACGTGCACCAACTGCTGCACAAGTCTGTCCACATCTCCTATCTGAAACAGATCTGCATTTTTGCATGCAGATCAACAGACAGTTTAAGAATTCTAAAACCCCAGGTGTGCTCTAGAGAACAGAAAAGATGACTAGCTGGCTTTAGCATATGCTCCACAAACATGTCTGTGCATGTTTGTGATTCATCTGGTGCCAGCCTGAGAGGGATTCTACCCACAAATGTCTTTTCCTTGAATGGTATTTGGCCACTTTGCCAGGCTTGCGCCAGCTCCTCACTTTGGAAGTGGACTCCCCTGGAATGGCAGAAACTGAAGACTGTGGTAACAATTTAGGTGGATGTTTTAATGTTGCCAGCATGTAAAACTATCTTGGGAGGTTGAAGGCAGGCAGCTGTAATCTATCCAACAAATTCTACTTAAGAGTTCTTCCAGGCAATATATAAAGGGTTGAAGGACTATTTTGAAACTGCTTCTGCTGTTTTAGTTGCATGCACTGTGACTTGCAGCAGCTGAGGCTACACCATACTGTATTAAAAGCAAATGACCATCAGTTTTATTATCTGTCATGGCAAGAAACCCAACCCTGTCCTTACCCAGTCCTGCCACAGGATTTTCTTCTCAGTACAAGGCAACACAGCTTCCCAGCAAACACACAGAGAAGTATAACAGCTATGACTAATCTGCTCAAAAGAAATGTGAAAAAGATAATTTGTTTAAAACTAAAACTTTAGAAAGTTTTAAAGAGAAGTCTAAACTAGTTTCTCACTTTGCATTTTAGTCTCATAAATGGCAAAGTATGAAGTCATCTACTGAGTAAGAAATAACCACCCTTTCAGAAAAACTCCCTTAAGAAAAAGGCAAACTTCAGAACCTCCAGTTAAAAAGTATCATTTATTTGTCAACTTGGTTTTCATAAGAATGACACATCCTAGATAACAACTGTATTAGTATTCTCAAAAAAGAACATCATAATAGGTTGTATTTAGCAAATACATATCTTTCATCTTTCTTCAAATCATCTCTTTACTAATGCTGAGATCACCCTTGTCCATCATACTTCACGAAAAAATAAATATTTGCAGATAAGGCAGAAATCAAATACTATTCCTCTCATTTCTTTTACAGAAACTCACATTTTTAAGTCTTCTATAAAATTATTTATGTAAGAACTCCCTTAAAACATAGAGTAGATGGAATGGTGATGGTTTGTGGAAGTAAAAATCAGGATTCTCTGATTACTTTCCTCTGAATGCCTCCTGAATCACACCATGCAGCAACTTATAAATCTCAGTCAAATGAAGAAATGAAAAGTTTTCTAGTAATGTTTATTAATGTAATTAGACTGTTTAATTTTTCCCTTCGTTTTTTGATAATGAAAATGTTAATGTAGTACACAAAGTCAACAGGAAACAAAGATAACTGGTAATACAAGGCTGTAACTCCTATCCAAGACTGAATAGAAGTTCTGATCCTTTAGCTTCCTTAAATTCTAAGCATTTATCCTTTTCACTGATGCACATATACCATTAGAATGTACTCACAAGTATATTCTAGTGGTAGCTGAATACTAACCCCTTTTGTTTAAAGATAAACATTCCAAAACAAATTTTATTCCTTCTGCTGCAGGAAGTAAGATCGGATGTAGCAGTCCTTTCTTAAAGCAGAGTTTAAGCCCGAAAAATATAATGCTTATGAGGACAAATTATCAAGATAATTAATATGTAAAAATCATTATCCTTTGATTAGTCTACAAATTATCTGCTTTTTTTTCCTGTAATATCTTCAGCTAAGAATCTTCTGCAGCTTACAGATCACAAGACAAACCAAAACAGAATTAAAATATTAAAGTATATATTTAACTTTAAAGTGCTTCGGGAAAATGCTGAATATTGATTTTGAAGTACTAAAAAAATGTAAGCTGGTAGCAAATAGTTTTTCAATATTCAAGATGAAACCCTGGCCTCATTAATCTCAGCTGCAACTGAGCAAAGGTTTTACCATATGGGAGATTAAAAAAAATCTGACATAAACAACCATTCTTTACCCAAACTACCTACTTGTGAGGTGCTTGTGAGATCACCACTACCTGTGAGATGCTTAGTACCTGCTTCCTTGCATGGAAAATAAAAGAACTAAACCCCCACCTTAAGATCTAGAGTCTTAGGGTAAGAAAACTGTTTATGCCACAAGATGCTGACTTTACAGATTTTGTTAATGCTACGGGCTACAAACCCAACACAGTGATGAGGATGTGCTACAGAAGCACAACAATTGTTTTGCTAAAATAAGGCAGCATAAGTTAAGTATTAAAAGCTTAATTCCAGAAAAAAACCCCACAAAAACAAAAGTAAAGTGCAATATAGCAGAACCAGCAGAAAACAGCTGTACAACTAAGGTACTAAAATGCTTGAAACAGGTTTTGTATTTATAGTGTGGCAGGGATGAAAAACAGAGTACAAACTTTACCTGCAGAAAGCTGCAAGAGACAAAACAAACCTCAGGAATTTCAGCTACCCATATCAAACAGCAGGACAGAGGCAGGTGGAATGAAAAAGGAAGATAACATTCTTTAATATTCAGGAAAATGAAACATTTCTAAATAGGAAAGAAGCTAACTCCTACATAAGAAGGACGTGACATCTAGCAGAGGCCAATACAGAGAATCCATGCTCTCTCGATAAAATATTGCCCTGAGACTTCTGAATAAATGAAGAGCCCACAGCAAACAAAGGTCTGCTATGACTGTAAATGACAAACATTGGATTTTGGATGCACATAAGTCTTAATTAATAGACCTAGTTAAAGACTGAAGTACCAAAAATGCTGATGATGTTTCTGGAGACATTAGATCACCTTGAAGTCAGGGTTGCCAATACGTTTCTTTGGGAAAAGCTATCAAGTGATGTGGAAGGACAATTCATACAGCATTCTTCAGGATCAAGAAGTAACTTCAGGATACTCTCCAAATGACTTGTCAGCTTTCATACTCTAATAAAAACAGGTCTGCACCTGCTGGTTCTAATTGCAGTGGCAAATAACAGAAATATGGCAGGTTGCTAATATACATATTTGACAGCAAATAATATTGCAGCACAGTATCTGGAAGCACTTGCTCTGAAATCTCTGTTGACTCACAGTAGCAAAATTAATGAAGTTTTGGGCTGCCCACCTGCTAACTATATCTAATTACATCACATGAAAGCACTGCGTGTCACTCTAAAGATCAAACCCTAGAATTTAAGATCTTCAAACAAACAGGCTAGTGGGTTGCTCTAATCAGGATGCAGAATGAAGGATGTAATAAACCATTTCATAAAAGTAGATCAAAGATACTCCATCAGCTGTTATCCTGATATTTTTGGGGCTGATTATTGATGATTGCCAATCAAGAACAGAGCCACCATAAAGCTACTTATTCAATTTAACTGTAAGTGTTTTTGACAATTTAAGATTGAAAAGAGGATGAAATGCATTTCTGTGTAATGGGACTGTTCCGGATAAGACTTCTTGTTAAAAACGATTGCAATTAAAAAGAAAATAATCTTATAAACCAGGTTGAAAGTAAATGGATAAAGTGTTAGAACAATTAAAACATTGCAAAGCCAACTAAGAAAGCAAATAGTGAAAGCAAAAAGCAGAAAAATATCTATTTTAATGTATGAACCTGCATATAACTGTGTTTGGTCTTCTTCTGTGTGAAAGTGAACTCTGAGATTTGGCACCAACCTTGACCACAGCAAAAAAACTTGAGTGGCAATTCCTACAGACAGCATCTTGTGAGCTAACAGTTTTCTTCAGTATCTCTGACTCAGAAGAATGTGGGTTACCCTGAACAGTTGCCACATTTTGATGGATGATGGGTTTCATCCCTCAGCTCCTGAGGGAAGAGGTGGAAGGCAATATATATGTAATTAGAGGTCAGAGACATAGTTGCCTGAGACAATTAGTTGTCATCTCACAAAAGCCTGGAAGGTACACTGTTTTGCTTACATCTTCTTTGCACCTTTGTATTTTTTTAGTGTTAACATCATACTGGGAATTCAAATTTAAAATTATTCTTTAGGCATGAAAAGAACATTTCCACTAAATCCATCTAGTAGTTAAGCTGGTAATGGCACTGTGTCTGGGTAAGTTAAAGATTGCTAAGCCAAAGTTTGACAAGTGCCTTATTCAGTTGTAATATTCTAAACTTTGCAAGTAAAAGTTCCTATTGAACCTCCTGAGAATGCTGTTGTTTCTCCCACACACCACCCAGAGTAAATTCAACTACTTTTCCCATACCTGCTGAGAGGGGTAGGGTATTATGGCACTGTTACTCAATAAAAACCTAAGACCAGTAAAAATACATGTTAGAATAAATTACAGTTTCCAAAGCCATCTTTAAGAAGTCTGTTTTCGATAATTTCTGAATTCTTCCATTAATCTCTTCAATACATATCATGTACAGTATAAAACTAAATCAACCTCACATCAGACACGCAATTCAGTCATTTCAATTTTATACTTCAATGGCTGAAGATCATGTACCTCTGAGCCACATTTAGGACATGTAAAATACATATCAAATAAAAAGTTACTTTTAATACAGTAGTAACAGAACACATGTGGACAGCCTATGGTATGTGGCATGGTAGGCCACTCCCCACACAGTGAACATTCCCTGCAGTGAGCTGCTAATGTGTTTTCATTATTGGAAAGACCTGCGATAGGCAGGCACCAAGAAGAAAGCTTAAGTTTCAGTTTCTGTACATTAATGAGTGGTAGTAGATATATCAAAAATTCAGCAAAGCCATGCCATAAGAGCTCCCTGTTCATGTATTCAAATCCTATCTGACGAACACTTTGAGGCTTGCAAAAAACCGACCTAATTCCTAGAATACGTTCCGTAAGTGTCGCGAATGTTCCTTTCCGAAGAAAAATCAGAAAATTTAGAAGTCCACAAAGCTTAAGAAGTCCAGATCCAAAACTAATATAGTTCTTAATTTTGCAGAAAGATTGCTGTTGACGATTGCTAAATAAATCATAACATCTTTCTTCCAACCATCTTCCACCAACAGTGAAAATTAGATACCACAACTTCTGGTGTTTGCTGAGAGGTTGGTATTTCTCTGTCTGAGACAAGTTATTCTTGTATTGAATATTGAGAATAGCCTGTCCCACAGTTGCATTCTTGGAATAGACAGTGAATTTCCATAATATAAGAGATAAAAATGCTTTTACTTCTGGTTCAAAGTGAGCCAACACCCCTGGTTTAAATCCATGAAAACAGCTGGTAAACTGGGACCACACTAGTTGTTCCAGGGCTTTGTTTAGTTCGAGAGCATCAAGCTGACTTATTCTGAGCACAGCATTCACACTCTTTCCATCTCCAATACTGGAGGCCATTTCTTCCCAAAAAGACTTCCTAGAAATAAAACACAAATAGATTTTAGTATAATGGAATTTTTCTTATTTCCATTTTTGTTAAAGATAACAAACTTGTAATATACCAGCAGTAGACAAGAAACAACAAAGTTCTCAGAATGCTCTATAAATATGTTATTAATACACTACAATTCTTTACATTAATATAAAATTAGTATACATTTAAATGAGTTTGAAATCTCATTTTTAGAAAAAATACTTGACTATTTCTCACAAACAGATAACATTTGGTAATAAAAAACTGTTTAACATTATCTAGATATACAGAAAAATCCAGTTTTTTTGAATATATATATATATATACATATTAATAAATGTAGATATAAATTTTTAAAAATTATTGCGTAAGTGTAATAGTCAACTGAACCTTAAAATGGTCCAGAAAGAAGAACTGTAACACTGTATGGTGTTTTATGGAGAAATAGGGAAGATGAACATACTAACCAAAAAATCTGAAAAAGAACAGTGAGGCAGACAAAGTGTTGCCATATGAAAACTTCAACTGCCACAGCTGAAAGCAAAACCTTAGAAATAGTGACAAATTTAAGGATTACATAAAGATATGGAAAATTAAGGTGGAAAAGAATAAAATTTTCTCAATAAAGGCAGTGAGTTGTTTGGAGAAAAATCATATGAGATTAAAGAAATATTCAGCATTCAGACATAAATTATTATACAGTACTTCACTGAAGTCTGCATATATTTTCTAGAGTGTTTTTGACAGGTGTGGTATTGTGCTACTTGTCGTATAACATTTCCAGGCAAGATGATTAATATACACTAGCAACAAATGTATACTCCTCTTGCTCAAGCATCATAGAGAAAAATAAAAATAATTTTTTAAATGGCTTCTTTTAAATGTTGTTCCATCTAGAAGTCTGACTGAGAAATAAATCCAATAAATTGCCAAAGCAAAATAGAGGTAACACCTCAATTGTGGGGTAACCAATTTTTGCTTCCTTTTGTCAACAGAAAATACCCCAAAGTGATTCAGAAGTGTTTACAGACAGTATGCAGCATATTTGACTTTCTAAACCAGATTGTTTGCATAACAGACCTGCAAGGATTTCACAGCCTTCTGGAAAAAGTATAGGAAGTAGTACCTTAAATTCTTATTTATAAGAGAAAACTCTTATAACCATATAAGATTACTGTGAGTAAAAGATGCTGTAGAGGGTCTTGGTAGCAATGGTTGCTAACGATGCCAAGAATACTAAAAATAAAATTCCTTCAAACAACCAACCATGTTTGCTGAAACAGAACACCCCAGAAGTTTTAAAACACAACATAAAACATCATCTGTGGTTTTCCTACTGTTTTCCATATTTGTAATTAGTTATCACTGCAAGGAAATATGACTTTGTCTTTAGTGTAGGGGGTATAACAGTAGTTTCCAATTAACTAAGACTGCTACATGGGTAGAGCATGCAATACCTCCGCTCAGTTTTTTTAAACTCCTCCTTCCTTATTAGCAGGCAAAACATGGCTGAAGGTGGTATAAGGCCACCTCCTCTGGGCAAACAGCTACAGGGTTCATTGCATGAATGCACAATAGCTGGAATACCGGGATACAAAGGCTGTATACCCAAGCCTGTATCCCTCGCACTTAGTCTTTTCTGTAGCAGGAACCAAAGCAAAGCAAAAAAACATTTTCCAGTATCATCCAAATAACTTCCTTCCTCTAATTTATGTTCAAAGGGTCAATTCAACCCCTAATGGATTTTGCTGCATGACTTCAAAAACTCCAGCACCAATGACCATCCACCCTCCTATCCCTGATCTTTTCAACTCCACTATCACTTTAGGAACCAGAGTCTTTGATAACCACCTTCTCTGGAACCTGTCACTGGTTATCCACTCATAACCCCTAAAAATCTAATGTCCTCTTCACTTTGTCTTCTATTCATTTCACTTTGTTCCACTTGTTTTGGGGTTCTATATAACTCACAACACACAAAAGCTCCTTTAAAAATGCTAAAGTTACTCAAAAGCGACATCTTATCTAACTACTTCCTTGATCCATCTACTAAGACTATTTTCCAACATCAGTTCAACCATTCTATCCAATTGTTTTTCAATACTGCAGGTGCTATGAGTGATTTCTATTGTAGGCTTCTCATAAATAAGGTAGACTAAACATTTGCAGATTTTTCCCCCATTATAGCTATATTATCTAAAGAAATCGGAGCAATTTATGAATGGGTCATCAGGAACTTTCTGAAGACAAAGGAAAACGTGTCAAATCCAGAGAATTCGTGATGGATCACGAAACACACGTAGGCTGGGAGCCCATATGGCAGCACACCTGCTTCGAAAAATAGGATGTGGGGATTCTGACAGGCAGCAAGCTGAACACAAGCCACCAGTGGATCCTTACAGCACATGAGCATGTGTATAGCCAGCAGACTCAAAAATGTGCATATTAACCTCCACTTGGCATGGGTGAGTCTACACCTAGGATACTAAGTCCAGTTTTGCCTCTTTTAGTACAAAAAAAAAAAAAAAAAAAAAAAAAAAAAAAAAAAAAAATCAACAAAGTGGAAAGAGTCCTGTAACTAATATCATCAGGGAACCCCAGGTCCTGATATATGAGAAGAGCTTGAAATAATCCATATTGTTCAACTTGAAGGATAAGGCAGCTAAGAAATGGTCTATGAATAATCTTCTATTTCCAAAGGGTTGTAGGGAAGATTAAGTCAAAGTTTTCTGTGAGATCCCATGGAAGAAAGAGAGGCAACTGTGTGTTAAGTCACTACATGAGAAATTCCAATTGGACCCAAGGAAGCTGGAACCTTTTGTCTACAGAGACTGAAATCTCCATCCTCAGAAATTCTTGAAACTTGACCAAAATAATGCCTGAACCTACCCGTTTTAGCAATTAATTTGTTCCCAGTTTCTAGAGGAGAGTAGACTAAAGGCTGTAAAAATCTTCTCTGGGACTTGGAGCTTGAGCTTCCCATTGCCTCCCTGCAGAATCTAATTGATTTTTTTTTCATGTCCATCATCCTATACAAAACTGTATTTGAAGGAAATAAGTTTGTTGAATCTGTCAGAGTGCACTGGACCTTTGTATACAGAAAATGGGAACCACTTTTGAGACAACACACCTGAGCAGCACAACTACTGTTTGTTAACCTTTAAAATTTTGCCAAATTCGTTGTCTTTTCGAAAAAAATCGGAATCAACACCATATATACTCTTTGTTAAAATTGTGTCTTGTTTAATGCCTCTTCCTGAATTACCAGATATGAAACTGAACTTTAAGTCATGTTTATACAGACTATACGGAAAAAGAAGAATACCAAACGACAATAAGGATGCTATCCTTTAAATTATGCTTGTAAAATGGCTATGTGAAACTAAAAAAAAAAAAAAAAAAGGTTTCTTTTTGATGAACAATTAAGTTTTCTCAATTCAAGCAATAAATCTGGGCATTTTTCTGAAGTTCTTTCCTGCCAAGAACACTTAAAGCTTGCAATATAGGCCATGGCTGTTAACTGGACCCTGCAAGTTACCCAAAGATTATATCCTATATTCATATACTTCTGATTTTAATGTGTAAGCACTTTTCAGTGTGCTTAGTGTTCTGCTATCCACCATACTTTCTTCTGAATTGATTTAAGGTTTTATTGAAATTATAGGGAAGATATTTACTTCCTATAGGCAAATATTAAAAGGGACAGTTTGAAATCCGCATTGTCCTATGAAAATGTCTTCAAATGACCTACAATCTGAATAAGAGCAACAATTTCTTTGAGAGAAGAGCCCTAAATTTTAATCTCAATTTTGCTATGGCAGGAAATTGTCCTTTAAAAATTACTTCTATACAAAGTCTTTGCGGAAATGTGTTGTTTTTCAGTTTATATTGTTTTTCCAAACAGTATTAGTACAGTAGAAATAAATGAGAACTATAGTATCTTAAAGCTGGATAAAAAGACACCCTGTAAGTGCTAAGATCTTGTACTTTTAAAAGCGCTTGTAAGTGCTTTTATCTTGTACTTTTTTTAATGTTATTTTTCCATTCTATATTTTGCTGAGCTACACAGAATACAAAGAATGTTAGTTTTCCTCCATGCTTTTTAATTAAATTCTTTTTGTTAAATCCTTACTGTTATCCCTTATTTTATGTTGCTTAAAACATAAGAACTCAGAATCATAGACCCGATAACAAAAGGGACAAGTATCAACATTCAGATGTATAATAAACTTGATGTGTGATGAATCTTTTAGATAAATACTCTTTCAGGCCTAAGAGTAAAGACTGGTACTTGTAAGGTTCTCCCTTTACTTTATACTGTCAAAGATATTGCGTAGAAAAAAAAATTGCCTGGCAGAAAAAAAAAAAAAAACAACCAAAACCCCCCTAAAATTTTCCTTTCTTAAATGACCTATATTTTGTCTGTTTTGTCTTTCTTTAACCAAACAAATAAACAATCCCACTTGTACAGTACAAAAAAAAATTACTGTATATCACAAGGGAAAAAGGAATTTCTTCTGGTATATATTAGTGCTGTTATTGAGCATTGTAGAAATTATGAATGAATATATTTTATTTGGAAACATGTTATTGACAGAAATCTATCAATAGTAATGTGAGTATTGTCAACAGCCTGTCAATATTAATGTAATTATAATTAAGGGGATAACATGGATTTTAGCTATAATACCAAGTAACATCTCCTGCATCGCTGCTATCAATACAAGCATTATTATTGACCTGTTCTGGGACTATCAGTAGGAGATGTATTACCATCAGGCATATTTGTCAATGCATTCTGCCCACAAAAACTCTACATTTAAATTTACAGGTCTGTAAACTTTGCCTGCAGAAATATACAAATCCAAGTAACCTCTTGGGTGCCATTTTTTCCACAGGGCTTTTCTGTTGTGGATGAGTAATCAAGGGGTTTCTATCTCAGAGCTACTGCAATCACATTCCCTGCTTTTCTAGCATAATCATTAGATGACAAATAGACATGTACGCAGAAGCCCTCAAAATAATTTTAAGTATGATCTGTCAAATCACTTTCTGAGAAGCAAAATAAAAAACATTTAATAAATTAAAAACCAAAATTTGTTCCTAACAGTTGGCAGCCAGTCACTCAGTGGCGTCCCCCAGGGACCAGTGCTGGGGCCCTGCGGGAGTCGGCCTGACTGGGACACGCGCTCACCTTGAAATCAGGAGACTCAAAGATTTCTCACAGCCACCCCCACTGCAACACAGTGGTATTGACTGCTGTTCAATATCTTCTCTGATGGTCTGGATGAAGGAACGGATTAAGCCCACCATCAGTAAATTTGCAGATGACACCAAGCTAGGAGCATGTGACAATGTGTTGGAGGGTCAGGAGGGCTCTACAAAGGGACCTGGACAGCCTGGACAGATGGGCCCAGTCTAGAATACAGTTTAACAAGTCCAAGTGCTGAGTCCTGCACTTTGGCCACAGCAATTCCCTGCAGCACCACAGCCTGGGGACAGAGTGGCTGCACAGGGCCCAGGCTGGGGGTACTGGCTGACAGCTGACTGAACAGGAGCCAGCAGAGTGTAGAGGTGGCCAAGAGTATCCCAGCCTGTGGTGTGACCAGCAGAACAGGGAGGTCACTCCTCCCCTGTACCTGGCACTGGTGAGGGCACACCTCGAGTGCTGTGCCCAGTTCTGGGCCCTCAGTTTAGGAAGGATGTTGAGACACTTGAGCACATCCAGAGGAGGCAACGAGGCTGGTGAGGGACTTGGAACATAAACCCTGTGAGGAACGACTGAGGGAGCTGGGAGTGTTCAGTCTGGAGAAAAGGAGGCTCAGGGGAGACCTGACTCCCTACAACCTCCTGAAAGGTGGCTCTACCCAGGTTGGCATCTGTCTCCTCTCCCAGGCAACCAGTGACAGAATGAGAGGACACAGTCTTAAGCTGTGCCAGGGGAAGTTTAGGTCAGGCATCAGGAAAAAATTCTTCACTAAAAGGGTGATTGGGCACAGGAATCATCTGCTCAGGGAGGTAGTGGAGTCAGCATCCCTGGAGGCGTTCAAAGAAAGACTGGATATGGTACTCAGTACCATGGCTTAGTTAATGAGAAGGTGTTAGGGGACAGGTTGGACATGATACTCAAAGATGTTTTCCATGATGCTCAAAGATCTTTTCCAACCTAGTTTATTCTGTGAACTTAAAATTACATTTAGGATGCATAAGTAGCACATCTAACTACACCGAGTTTGTGATTTAATTCTTTTACAGAATCTCTTGTGTGTATATAAAACATGTAGTCTAACACTGTACTTACAGAGAGATGGAATGGACTACAAGAGACCACCAAACCCTAACATAGCACCAACACAGGCTTAAAAATATATTGACACATGTTTAACTACCAAGAAAGCTAATTCCACAGTTTTTCTACATAGTCTGTTCCAGTGTTTTATGACCCTAATAATTACATAGACTATTTTTCTCATTTTCAGTATAAAGCATGTTTAGTATAAATCAGGATGGTTTTCATTCCATAGCAGAAATCAGGAACAATGAAAAAATTTCCATTTTGCTGCATCTTCTCAAGAGCAAAAATCAGCAACGTATGTGAGAGGACAAACTACCCACAGATTTGCCAAACTACACAGTATCTGTTTTCCTACAACATGCCTGGTATGATCCTCTAGAAAAGCCAATCCAAACCAAAAACACAAGTAAAATCTGCAACAAAAGAAACAACTTTTTTTTTTTTTTTCCCCAGAAGCAATTTACCTTGAGATCTACTGTATCTTCATGTCTTTTTCTCTCATTTTTCTACCTGAATAATTATTTCCTGTTTTGGATTAATGTATTTTGAGTTTTTCATGTTAAATACTTGCATTGTTTTTCATCTTGTTGATTTTACACTTTCCAAACTCATTAAGAGTATTTTGCATTCAGATCCTATGTTTAAAACAAAGGAAAAAAGAAAACCCTAAAAACTTTCAACTTCTCTCCAGTTTTTATCATCAGTAACTTTTCTAAGTTATGTGTTCTCTTCCATCATCCAACTCACTAATGCCTTTTCATCTTGACAGGGTACTGTAGATAATTACTCTGTAAAGGCAATCTTTCAACTTGCTGCTGATAACATCAACATCTCATGGAGACAATATTGATATTACGTTTCCCTAGTTGGCTCATGTAGGGAAAAGGATTTTATTAAAATCAAGCTCTATTGTACCTAAAGTTTTCTTCTTACTAAGCTTGTTTTTCTTATTTAGAAGACAAAAATATTGAGTTTTCTTACAAACAGGTCTCACCAAACCGCACTGGCTGCTTTACCATCTCTCTTCTACACATTGTTAGATACAAATTAATTGCTAAACTATTTACTCCTGAACCTTTATTTGGAATCAAAACTGACAGTTTCAATAATTCTCTTTACAGAAGAATAAAGAGGCACAAAACCAGATACACACAAACCTATTTTGGTGGCTATTTCCACCCTCTGGGATATTAAATAAATAAATAAAATCAGCAGTGCCTAATTCCTCAATCATTCTAGGATGAATTTTATTAGGATTTGCCACTTGAGCACATCTATATTAAGATTCCTTAGGCTATTCTTTATGTGCTTTGGTTCCACTCTTATTTCCTGTCTAAGATTAATTTTATGAAAGTAGCAGGTCACAATATATCTCTTTTACAAAGTATGAAGGAAAGAATCAGTCTTTGAAAGTCTGTTCCTTGTTCTCCTTTCTTATTTAATAACAGATCTAGGTAATGGACTTATCCCTTCGTGCCTTCTTTTACTCAGATTTTTGGACCGTCATTGATTTTTTTCTTGTGCTTTGTAAATTGAAACTTATTTTGTTCTTCAGAGTCATTGATTTTATTCTTACATTCCTATGCTATTCATTTATATTCATCGCTAATTTCTGCCTGGACAACTCTTAATTTCCAGGCCATGGAAGATTTCCTGATACTAAGTCCCTTTTAGCCTTCACTATCACTATTTTAGGTTATTATTATAAACTATCACAACACAAAGAAACAACAGGATAGACGTTAAAGGTAACAATTTTTCACCCTTTTCAACAGACTAGATTCTGCCAAGTCCCCCAGCACTGAGATCAATGGTCCAAGTACGGGGAAGCAGTGCAGAGAGTGGGCATGCTAAAACCATCTCCTCTTTGGAGATAACACTAACACACAGCTCCTCCTTCCTTCAGGAGCTACAATACATGTGGTATTGTGCATTCAGCATTGCCATACTGGATGTGTGTGAAGGCAGAAAAGCAAGCCATAGCCTTGGTTTACTATCCTTCCTTTGATATTCATTAAGTTAGGGTATCAACAGATAGCAATGAAAACTATCTTTCCACCCATCACAAGAATGCTGAAAGGATGTGGAGTGTTCTACCTTTTTCTTTGTGAAAATGTATATAATTTAACTGTTCTCTTTGGGTACTCTCAATAGCAGAGGATATTTCAGATGTCAATTTAAAATAAATAAATTTTAAAGACGAGAAATCAAATGATACATATTCAGTTAATTTTAAAATCTTCCTTTACACCAACTCTCATAACACAGAACATGGACTCCAGCTGCTCAAAGCCTCATGTCTCACCATTAGTTCTCATCTCTTTCTTGCTTATCAAGTGCAGAGAGAAATATCCTCAGATCAAAGTCTAATTGGGAGCCCCAACTGTGTTGTCTCTTAATCACTGTAAAATTAACTTATCACTATATCACCACCTCAAATAACCTTAAAAATGATTGATTTTGTATTACTGTCTGGATTTCTATATACTTAAGACAAAGCCTATCACCTTCCAAAGAACATAAATTGATTCTTTCTTTAACTGTTTGGAGTAACTACTAACACTAATTGAAACGTCAGTAACACACTGCAATCATAGAAACTATTATTTATTTATTATATTCCTGGGAGAAAGGACTATTTCTCAAAACAGACAAATTCAAGGAAAACACTGAATAATTGTGCAATAAATCAATCCCATAGATAAAATTAAGAAATTTAATTTGGAGGTTAAGTGAGCAGCTAGTAAATAAACACAGAATCCTAAATGCTACAGTTACATTTAAGGTCCAAAGACCAAGCACAAGACAAAGATACATTCAAATCCCAGGCTGCTTTTCCAATTTTAACTCAGTAAACTTAAATTTCATAAAAGGAGATACAAGAGATTAGCCACTGCTGAATGCCTGGAGACAGCAAGGAAACATAACGATAGCTCATTGATTTATCTTCCATAAACTACCTGCCAGAATCAAAATATTAGGGCTTCAAGTTACAAAATCAAAACCAGCTCAGAAAAGCCAGAATTGATACAACAGTAATGAAGAGCAGCAGGAAAGTGCTGCACTGTTAGAAGTTGTAAATCAGTCCTTTCTGTCAGCATCTGATGGAAACTGAAAATCCCACATCGGTGTAACACATCCCCTGGATGAATATTAGCAACCAAGACTATTACTGGCCACTCCTAAAGATATTCTGAATGCTAAAAGCTTCTACTGACTTCAGATAAATTTGTCATCAGTCATCACTCCTAAAAGACAGATTATTAGATCCAAAGAATCAGATCTTATAATTACCTCATAACTAATATTTAAAATACTACATTTTAAAATTTGTGATGCTAAATTCAAGGCTATAAAACCTCAAAGTACATTTGTATTCCACATAGCTCAGAAGTCAGAGACAGCATCATCAACTTTTTTGATATGCCCTAATTTTCATTTATTGGAATAAACAGGAAGATAAGCACATAACAAGCTAATGTTCCATCACTATTATTCTTAATCCCATATCCTTTTTCTCTTCCTTCCTCATCTTATTTCCTCTTTTGTCATCCTCCTCCTTAGTACATTAAATTACAAATTCATCTCTAAAGGGACGTGTCAGCTCCACTTATAAATTCTCATTCTCTGTTACACTAAATGAAATCTAGCTGTTGTTTCTTTTAAAGCAATCAGTGATAAAAAGTGTAAAAAACAAAGCTGCATTGTAACTTGAAGATTTCCAAAAAACATGGTTACAAATCCCTTGATCTAGATGCTGAGCAAAATATGTGCCTAGTACACAACAGACTCTCTTTTCTTTGGAACTAGGTAATGGGAATTATTTGGAGAAGTGCCTTACCTTCACTGTTGATGAACTAAAATGACGAAGAGTGATTTGGCTGAAGTAGTTGAAGAGAGTGGCAACTGTGATGGTTACCTGGGAAGAAACAGCCCCTTGTATGGAAGGGCAACATCCCTGACTAAACCACTATCAGGAGGTGTAAAAGCTAAGCAAAGTTGAGAATTAAGTTAATAATGTAGGTCTCAACTGCTGATGTGATCAACAGATGACCATGAGACAGCTGTTTGAGTATTTGGCTGTATTTGAGGACATTTTGGGTGTGATAAGGATATGAGGTTCTGGTAACAGGATGGCTAAGTAATACTGCAATGCATGTGGAGCAGTGAAAAGAACACAAGGCTTAGCAAATGTGCCATCCTTTGTGTAAAGCAGGTGAAGCATCACCTGGTGGCAAAGGTATGCAGCTCCATTTCAGAATGGTCCAATGACAGAACATGAATGCACAGCTGTAAGCACAGTGAGGGCAGTTACAGCCATAACTCTTCCTTTGCTGGTCACTGTTGCTTTTCTGAAAACTTGATCTTATACCTCATGATATATGGAACATCTGCATTTCCTTGTTGTAAGGGCACTATATCTCACATCACCTTATTTGTCAAGCACTGTGTCAATCCCAATATTATGCATCTTTTCCATGCCCCTCCTTACATTTCTTCCATTCAAAATTATTTAAAAAAAAAAAAAAAAGTTATCCAACTTAAATTCTCATTTCATAGCTCTGTGTCTCTGTTCTGCTCCTACCTGTCTGATTCATATGAATGGATCACCAGGTATGTATGGAGATGCCAGGATGAAGATTGAGAAGATACAGACAAGAGATTCAGAAGCAACACCTGCTCTATATACTCTGATAAAATTTAGCACAGATGACAGAACCCTGCAATTTTGCATTAAACACTTTATGCTTATCATTTATGAAACACAGTCACTGCCCAGATTTTATTCCAACCTTCTTCCTTTTTACATACATATGCATACCAACTGCACAGTCATGAATATTCAGCAATATTCGAGTGTAACAATGCTGATCCAAGTACTGCACTGCAGAAACGTAAGGTCCTTTAACCTTTTATTAGAAATATTTATTAGATGAGATTGGTAAAATCTCTCCTAAATGTCTAACTAAGTCATAATTAACCTCTGTCCACAACTGTACCAAAAGGAGGACTCTATGTAAAAACAGTGTTGTTACAGACTGTACATATTTATGATTTGCTAGAACCAATGAAGTCCTGTATCAATAAAAAGACAAACCTGTTCACTCTATGTCTTAAGTTTTGGCTTTGTATTATATGGCATAACTTATGAATAATTGAATCTAATTATAATCAAGACCTCTCAACTGGCGTAAGGATAAAGAAGGTACCTTACTTGACATATGTGTCTCATTTTTCAGGCTTGTGCTCTATAAAAACCTAAGGTAATTTTTGACAGCTACAGTCACTGTCTCCTATTTTCCTTCTACTGTGTATTCTGTCCTTATCTTACCGAGTAGCATCAGCACTCACCTGAACTTCTATTGAATTGTTTTTGCATGTTGAACTGGCAAAAGCCAACCTTATTTAAACTTATTTTCCTGCAGATTTAGTACACAAACAGGTCACCACAGAATCAGATAAGATACATGAAGTTCCAGTAAAAAGAACAACAGGGTCAGGAAAAATAGGCAATTGAGAAACCAGCTGCTTTTGAATCTCAGCCTCACACTCTTACATCCACCACCAGTCAACAGCAAGACAGACACTCGAGCTTTTTGTTTGACTGGACTTGAACTGTTCTTTCTGTCTTCAAGCTCAACGTGCTGAATGTGCAAGCAAAACACTACAACACTGCAAATATAAATAATGAAACTTTTAGCTGTCTTTCAAAAATAAAAAGAAAATAATTATCCATACAGGTCTACTGGAGGATTTATTCAGACTTGCAAGTGAGAGGCTACTCTGTTTAAATAAGTAACACTATGTGATTCCTCCTTACTTTTAGCTTTTTTCACTTGTACTTAGAAACATCTGGCATACACAATGACTAGCAGGGGTGCTGGGAAAACATGATGTGCTGCTCAGTGTCCCCAATCCTTGATGATTTTATTAGTTGGTAATTATGGGAACTTTAAGCACACGAGGGAAGACTGATACACTTCCAGCACACTTCTCCTCAATCCTGTAACTTCATTAGCATTCTAGAATCAAGTGAATGGTTGCATAAATGTATTACAAGTAACAGTTTAGAAGAGGGATAATAATTTCCTTGCTAGGCAGCCTGAGTTGTATGCTGTTACAGCTTCTGAAATCCCTCTGCAATTCCAATGTGTATTTCCCTTCATGATTTAGTTATGCCCCACAGTGTCATGGCAATATATTAATTTCCTTTTCAGGAGAAGTTTTTCCTCCTTAGCAAACCCCTCCTGTGATACTTTTTGTCTGCTTCTCTGCCTATAGAATTAGCATTACCTTTGAATACTATTATTTTAATGTGTTTTTTCAAGTTTTCTTAGAATTTAAATTTTGATTAACTCCTTTCTTTTCTAGCCCCACTCACAATATTAGTAAGAACCAAGAGTGGAGATAAGGAGTGTCAGAGACAAGATATTTAGGGGCATTTTTCCCAGGCAGCTACTGATACAAACACAATCAATATTAGCAGCATTCGACTTCCTCCTAAAGGCAAAAAACCTCCTCAGGTCCTCCCTTGCAGGAGGAGGAGGAAGTGCCCAGACTCAGTCAGAATCAATCTTGAATCAAGTTTTGCACCACTGCTACAATTCCTCTTCCTTTCTATATTGTGTATGCCCTCTTTTTCCTCTGCCTCAAAGTTCTTAATTTCTCTTATTTTTCCCCCTTACTCTGAAAAATCTGAGTTTAGTTCCCTTTTCAAAAGAGTTTGAAATAAACTCAAACTTCTGAAGTTCTTATATTCCACCTCCAAACCAAAAAAACCCTACCTGCCTCTCTGAGAGGCATGTTACAAATAGACAGCATCCTTTCCTGAAGATTTTTGTGAAGTTCAGACATGAACTGATGATGCTTTTAGTTGTAAGCCAGCTGTATGGCTGCAGGAACAATTTAGCTCTTGAAGAAGCTACAGAATAGAGAGCCTGCTATCTTCTCTGTGCACATACAGCACAATCTGATTATGAGCCTACATTTTTTAGCACAACACATTGGCCATTTTTATTTTTTTTTATTTTATTTTATTTTCTGCTTTTAACTTTACGGGGAGTGCTCTATAGCAGCCGATGTTGAGAGCACACTTGTTAGTTAAAATGAGAGGAACAGAAAGGGTGTGACTCTCTTCAGTGGTCTCAGTGAAAAAATATGTGTGCTAATAGGCGTCAAAAAGAAAAAAGCTCAACTCTATCTCTTAAAAAAAACAGACCAAGAAAACCCAATAAAAACCTCAAAACAGCATAAGCAGCCTGCTTGAAAACACCATGCTGAAGTAAACTTCTGCAGTCCAACAGAAGGAACAAGTTGGAGTGGCTCTCCTCATTAACTGCAGCAGCAATACAGTGAGTCCACTTCCAATGTGCTATCATTTAGCTTGAAAATTTAAATTCACTTTCTGGATGCTCTGAAAAATTGCATGAATTCAGATGTTTTTCCTAAACAGTTAACATTTGGGAACCATGTCTTGCTAGGGAAAAACTGACATTAGGATATTCCACTGAAAGACTGATTATAATTGACAAAATTATCATCTTCTAACTGCACACATTGCATCATCCAGATCATTAATGGAGATGTTAAACAGGGCTGAACACAGTATTGACCCCTGGGGTACAACAGTAGTTACCAGCTTCCAACTAGACTTCACACCACTGATTGCCATTCCCTGTGGTCCATCTGTTCTGCACGTTTTGTGCTGACCTCACTATTTGCTCACCCAGCCCATATTGCAGCAGCTTCTCCACAATGATGTCACAGCAGACACTGCTGAAAGACTTACTGATGCAAGTATCTCTTCCCTTGTTTGCCAAGCCAGTCATTTCATTGTAGAAAATTATCAGGTTGGTCAAGAACGGCTTCCCCTTGGTAAATCTATGCTGACATTTTCTTTAATGTGTCTTAGAAAGGTCTTCAGGACTAGCTGCCCCATCACCTTTCACCCTTCTGCAGGATCAAGGTAAAGCTGATCATGCTGTAGTTCCCTGAGTACTTCTTCCTGTCCTTTTGAAAACAGAAGAAGCTTTCCTCCAGTCCACAGACACTTTTACCAGTCCTACAATTACTGAGACTGTTTTCACGATATCAGCCAGCTCCCTCAGCACTCATAGGTTCATTCCCAGAGTGTTATCTGTGTCCTATTTACTTAAGTATTCTCTAACCTAAACCTCTTCCAAATGTACATCTTCCCTACTCCAGACTGTTCCCTGTGCTCTACAGTTCCCGAAGGTCTTTGCTAATAGAGATGGAAGCAAAGGCAGCCTGCAGAACCTCAGCCACATTCCCTGTTCATTCAGCCATGAGACCACACTTTCCCTAGTATTCCTCCTGCTACTGGTGTATTTACAGAACATCCCTCACCAGATTCAACTCCAGGTGGAGTCTGACTTTCCTAATCACATCTGTGCATGCTCAGACACTGTCTCTATACTGCTCCGAGGTAATCCATTCCTGCTTCTGCACGTTAACTTTTAATGTCTGACTTTTGCCATGAGCCCCTTGTTCAGCAATGCAGAGCTGCTGGCATTTCAGCCTGACTCTGTAACTGCTGGGGTGGACTGCTCCTGAGCTCTGAGGAGGTGATCCCTGAGCATCAACCAGCTTTGCTGCATCCCTCAGGGCCTGACACAGGAGGATTCTTCCAAGTAGATCCCTGGAGAGGCCAGAGCCTGCTTTCCTAAAATCCAGGGCAATGATTTTACTTTCTTATTCTCAAACCAGGCTCTCAGAGAAAGCCGGCACTAATATCACTGACCGACTGAATAAGAAACAGATTACATTAATTTCTGTCAGAGACCCTATGGCTTAAAGGAAACATTGCTACACTGGCACAAACACAGTGAACTACTTTATTGAAAAAGTTATTACCTAGAGAGTCTTAAAGAAAGCCCTCTCTGCCCAAAAATCATTAAATACCTAAAAGGTTTAAGAAGTAAGGTACCAAAAATGTAATACAACATATCTTATTCTTCAGTTAGATTGACATAAATTTAGAATGGATTTATTTGTAATATAGGAAAACATTTTTATTAAATACAGTGCTTTTAATTCAAACATTTATTCACATTTCTTCTTATTATCCTAATTATGATTATTATTGGAGGACACCATGGTTACAAGATAATTCAATGAAATCATATTTATGTCTGAATCTTATCAGTTAGTCTTAGCTGGACACAATTTATTTGTTTCTTTACAGCATCTTGATTGTTGTTTTCACTGAATAAATGCACAAATTACATGTGCAACAACAGCGCTGTGGAATATTTTAAAGTTTTGCAAGGGCACGCCATTATAACCAATAGAGAAATAAAACACGTGGGTAACAAGGTATTTAAATTATAATCTCAAATTGTTGCCTGGCTTTGTCTACTGTTTTATTTGCTATTAATTTTCCTTCAAGAAGCTGTCCACCTCTTCCCTTCTTTGTCCCCTCCTCCTCGTCTCTCTAAACCTCATGGCTTCGAAACTACTTTCATACATTTAAAAAAATAAGAAAAAACATTCCCACTCTCATATTTTGAACAAGTAATTAAATGTTTAGAGTTTTTTCCTCATATGCTTCATTACTACATCCAGCTATATGTTAATACTGGATTCAGATATCACTCTCTACACTTTTGACAATTTATATACTGAAGAATCATTTATTTTACACCATATTCTTGCTATTGATACTATGTAGGCATAAACCTGTTTCCTTCCTTCCCAAATATTCTCTTGGTAGCAGTTTTTAGCCATTTTCAAGACTGTCACCTCAAAAGACTATAAAAAGAGAAGATAAAATCTCTTTCTTGACTTACACCACAGCATTTGATGTCAAAGAACAAATTGAGGCCCTTGGATTAGGAACAGAGTCAAAAATTATCAGAGTACAAAAATTACCTTTCCTACTCAATTCCATGACTGGTTCAATCAAGTCTTTATATATTAATAATATCCATCTGAAAGTTTTTGTTTAATTTTGTTTAGTCCATTACAGCAACATTTATACTTCCTGCATGTTCTGGATCGCCTGAAGTATCAAAACCCTTCTGTGAGTCACTACAGTCTTTAATGAAATTAAACCTACAGTCTTCACCTACAGACATGGGTGAATAATTAAAGAATCTAACAGGAGACAAAACAGAGCTGTCAAACAAACAAAAAAATCTCCTCCCAAATCTAAACACCCTCCTTGCACAGAACAGACATGTATCCAGACTAATCCCCAATACTCTAGGAACATGAACTGAGGCGTGCCATTCTGGCTACCTGGGAGCCCTCTAACAGTGGGGAGATTCACAATGCACCTGAAGGCCCATTACTAAGAAATAGTTTTTTAAAAAAAGAATATGATATTTTCTACATCTGTACCATTATACTAAGAGTTCTAAGATGAGTTGAGATATGTGAGCATGAGCTGATTCAAACACATGTAAGTTTGCTACTATTACTTCAGTTTTCAACATTTCTAAGAGAAGTAAAAGATATTTTGACACTCATGCAGAGAGAGATCTAATTTTAACTATTTACTTAAAGCAACATTAATAGGAACTGATTTTTTTCATTTGCTGAAAAGGATGCTGTTGACAAATAAAACCCCACAAGTCTGAACAAAGATAAGCCTAGGAGTTAATGGATGTAAACACAGAGGCAAAATGCTAAATGCTAAGCAGAGTTACTTCAGTTGCCTTGGCCCCAGTTTAATGCAATTTCACAATACTCTGTACTCAGTAATAAACATCCTCAATTCCTACTTTAAAAACTGCAAATATATATATACGTGTATATATATGTGTGTGTATTTATATACATATATATTTATACATATGCATATATAAGACTGGGGGTTTTGAAGTATTATATACAAACAAACTCTCACTACATAAAAAGGCCCAAACACTGCACCTCTTTCAGACTCTCCCCCAAAAATCCAAACTAGTAGGCAAGAAAGAGGGTGCAATACAAGATCCTTGCAAAACTTTCACAGACAACAGCTTTAAAAATATTCCACCTTCCAATTCACAGACTCAATCAAAAACTTTACAATATGGAGAACATACAATCATCATGGTACTTAAAAATGTAAATCACAGAATCCTAGAATTATCAAGATTGGTAGAGACCTTTAAGATCCTCAAGTTCAACCATCAATACAGCACTAACTCCTAAAAAGTATAATAAAAAAGTAAAAAAGTATTCTTACTAACACCTAATGCTAGAGGCACTAGCCACCAAAGTAGACATTACAATAGTGACATGATCATCTATTTCTGTACTAATTTCCAAAAGAATTAAAATGTAAGTGTCAGATCCCTTCAGTACTCTTGATTATGTGCCCTACTGGTTTATTAAATTTCCACTAAAAATTAAAAATGAAAAAAAAGCCTTTTTAATGAGCTAATTTATACATTTTATAGATGTGAATTTAATCCCATAGCAAGTAATCGAAATTGAGGACTTCATGCAGTACAAGCAAACACTAAACAAAACCCCAAAACATTTATTTTTCCTCTCTTTACTAGCTTATTTACTACTTTAATTAAGTACCAACAGTGACACTTTCAGTTGTTTTACTACTAATCATTAGATAAACTAGTCATGATGGACAGCCAAGAACTGAAAAAGAAGCTGCTGCTGAGGAGGAACTGCAGCAGAAAGATGGAAAAAAATCTGTAGAAGAAAATATTGATAAAACAGATTTTCAAAAAGAATAAAAATAGCATTAGTATCAAAAAGAAAACTTTATCAACAACTGTTGCTAAATTGTATGTCAAGAAAAGCTCCAAAAATATCTGACAAGAAGTAACTTCTCATGAAATCAAATGGCCAAGTATTTTGGACTCAAGTTTTAGTATAAACTTAATAATTTAGTACAAGTTTAAGTCATACTTCATCTTTTACCTTAGTGAACACCTCCCTCACACTGACAGGTAAAAGATGACACAAGAAATGCACAGTGCTGTGGCTTCCAGTATGAACTATAAGCAGAAATTGTCTGTTTGTCAAAACACTTTGGCCACTCAGAATAAGCCCACATTTATTTCGTGATCAACCAATGGTTTGTTACTTACAGGCTGCACAAAACTGGATTAACAGAAAATGGTTTCTTTGCCACCTACAGTAGGTAGTCAGAGGAATGACCCTTGAAGATTCTAAATGTTTCAGTCTCTCAGGTGTATCAGAATTCAGATAATAATATTCCTCTGACAGACTATGACGCCCTCTCCGCAGGGGTCGTCCCCAGGCTCGTTCTGTCTCACCGCAGGCCGGGCCCGGCCGGAACGCTCCGCTCTCGCTGCGGCACCGGGGCCGAGACTCACGGACCGACCGGGGAGTGCGGGAGGCCGGACACAAGTTTTCACAAGCAGGCCCTGCGTGAGCTCCGAGGCCTCAGCCAAAGGCACTGCCCGGCCCGCCGGGCCGCGGGAAGTGCTGGACGGGCTCCGCCGAAGGGCACGGCCCCTGCACTGGCTCCCGCCCGCCTCCTCCCGCCCCGTCCCGACTGACCTGCGCCGCTGCCGGGCCCGGCCCTGCGACACTCCGCGGGTGCACCGGGCTCAGCCTCCAGCCTGCCAGCGGAGCTCTGCGCGGCCCCGTCCCGCCAGCCGTGTCACTGCACAGCCGTGTCACTGCACAGCCCGGTCACCGCACAGCCGTGTCACAGCACAGCCGGGCCATGTCACCGCTCCGCTCCGCAATGGGCCGGCCGGCGCCCACCGCGCCTGCGCAGGAAGCGCCCCGGGAGACCGGGACGGAGCGCGGGAAGGGCTCTCCGCACGGCGGCCGTGCCGGGGCGGACCGCGCGCTGCTTGACTAGCAGCCCGAGAAACAAATCAGAGGCCCGGAGTGAGGCGGAGCAGCCAATGGCGCCGAGGGGGCGGGGCAGCTCCGGGGTCGGTGATCCCGGGTCGGTGGGGCCTGAACGGCGGTGCCGGCCCGAGGTCGCTCGTGTGGGAGCGAGGAGACTCCTGGCCTGGGGTGGCGTGGGGCTTGGAATTGGGGGCAGTCTGGGGTGGAATCCACGGGGAGGCGTGAAGCCTGTGGAGCGTTTTTGGGCAGGATTCGCAGGGCTGTTGAGAGGATAAACAAGGAGACTGGGGAAGGAACGTGGCCACAGCCTAAAAGCGCTGCAGGGAATCTCTTCAGCAGTTGCATTGTTCAGTCGCTCGGTTGGGTACCGGCGTCCTGTCAGGTTTTTTCCCTCAGTGGCTCGAAAGTGTTTCAAGTGATTCAAAAGCTATAATTTAGTTGCGTTGTACACCTTAGGTGAGGCAAACCGCATGTGAAGTTGTGTATTGCTGTTCTGGAAAGCAACCTAAAGAGATCTCTCTGTGAACAGATTGGGGGGAATTGGCAATGTTTATTAAACGAAAGTTGAAAGATACTCAAATAGTGATGTATTTATTTCCAAACCATAACTATATTTAGTTTTGACATACTTACAAACACAAATTCACAAGTGACATTAAGGGCCGTAGTTCCTCAGGTAACTTGCTGGGGTTATCTCTGCTGAGGAGGCTGAGGGGGTGTTCCATAGGCCCATATCGTTGGATTCCGTACTATTTTTTCTTAATGCATGAGAAATTAGATAGCACTCTGGACTACCTCAGGTATCACAGAACAAAATACAGACATTTATGAATATCAGGATCCTGAAAGAACAGTCTCATTCAATATTTACGTGTAGTTGTTCACCATGATAAAGCAGTTAGGCAAAACAGATGGCTAACTTTGTTAGTAATGAGTAATTCCTCGTTTAGAATACCCGTTTGAAGTGAATAGGGCTAATTCAAATGACTGATTTCACAAAAAGGGGATTTGATCTTTTCTGTATGAAAAGTGCATTTTAAGCAAAATGAGGTAACTATCTTTAGAGCTAGAAAGATTCTTTTGTTTAGTGGAAGGACATTGTAGTGGGAAGCTTATTGCCACTAATAAAAGTCAATCACTCCCAAATATTTAAATAGTATATTTAAATATATACACCATGGTATTTGGGGAATATTTTTGCTTTGTTTTTAAAACAAAACCATGTAATAATTTACTTCTGCTGAGGAGTAGTTAATTGAACCGTGAAATTAATTTATTATCATTATTTTATCATTAAATATTTGAATTAGAAACAAAGGAAAACACTTCCTTGTGTGGGGCACTGTGGGGAGCCTCGGCAGAGCACAGATCACCGTGGTACAGCAACTTTTAACTGGGGGAGAAGTAAGGGCAAGGGTACAGCGAGGAACCAGTCAGGATAAGGAATGGCTCTGCATGAGATAGACAAACTGAGGGACAAGTCAAGGAGGGGAAGGAGGGAACAGCTGGGATCCTGTCCAATCACTCAATGAGCTCACTGGAACTTTCTAGACCCAGGGTGAGGCCTCGAAGTGACAGACAGGATCTGTCAAAATGATTGACATAACAAAATGATTGACAGGTAACTATCACTGAGGTAAACCATGGGGGAAAATCAGGGGGGTACGAAGAACAAACCATTACAACTTATATAAAACACTACAAAGCAAGGAACAAATACATACAAGGAATGGATAAAACTAAAACACACCACTACAGTATCATAGGGCAACCCTGAACAGGTCTTAAATGTTGAGTAAGAGTTTCAACATCAGTTCTAGAAGCTGACTTTCAGAATAGTCTGTAACTCGTGATGAAGACACCTTTTCTTGTTTACTCCAGTTGCTGAAATAAGCAGCAAACAAATAGGGGTACTTCACATCTGAAGTGTGTCCTCATTTCTGCATTTCTGTACTCATCTGACATACTTACTCCTGCTGTGACTTCTGCTCTGTTCATATGGAGATCATCTAGCCTTCATGCTCCTGAGAATTCTCCTTCTCTCCTCAGGCCTGGATGTGGATAAAGACAGCAAATTCATTGCTGAACATGTTGTTTTTACAGACTGAGTAATGTTATGGTTTTGGAAACTGGAAAAGAACATGCTTGCTTTAAATATACTGCAGTGGTAGTATATTTAGAGAAGGGATTTTTCAGGTATGCTCTCTAAAGAAATAGAGAACAAACTAAGATTACCTTTCTCTTTGAAACACTTTAAACACCCCTTCCTCCATGCAAGGAATACTTAAATTGTTGTGGTTTGCTGCTGGTTCAGTAATCAAAATGTTATTTGTAGTGTCTTTGTAGTAGGCTGCACAGATCGGGAATTTACTCGCTGCTGTTAATATTCTTCCTGAAGCAGAAAACCACAACTAAGGGACTGAAATATGAAGAAAGACAGGGGGATGGAAGAAAAATGAAAAGCTAAAGCATACCTTTGTCCAAGGTTTTCATTTGTGTCTAACCTTCCCTGTCATTTCTACCCTTCTAATTCTTTCAGGATATGATAGAAAAATGTCCCCTCTGACTATAGAAAAGCACTCTCAAATTTCTGTGCCAGTACTTGAAACACGGTGATGCTTTTAATGCAGACATTTTCCATGGCCTTAACTGCTCACAGGTCTGTACCAAACCGAAGTAGCCACTGTGAATACCTAGCAAGTACTGTTCATAAACATTTTTATAATGTTTGACCTTAAGAGTGACCTGAAGATTAATGGATATGTTGTATCAGTTTTAATGGGTCTCTTCTCCCTTGGATACACACATGTGACTCCCATTAGTCTTAATGGGAGTTATATGTGTGCCTAGAGGTTAGACAAGATCTCTGAAGGTGCTGTTATGCTCTCTTGTATTAACGATCTCATAATTGCTGAGGTGCTGCACCTTTGCATTGAAAGCAAACTAATTAAATTGGTCTAGTCTAAGTTGGTACACTAGCATACCTGGCACGTATGTGTGTTTTCCTGTGGGTCCCTCAGTACACAGAGGGAGAAGCCAAATCAAATGTGGAATTTAAATTTTGCATGCAACTTGACTTTCTTTGTAATTGTTTTTTGTAATCCAAAATGAATTCATGAGTTTGATTCGTAAGAAAGATGATTGTTCATGTGAATACAGAAGAAGAAGAAGCTGAATGTGGTGTTTTATTTTATCATGAAAGCATGTATTGAGAAAAGGGACTGAATTGATTCTTATTTTGATGTTCCAAATCATGCACTTTGAAAGACAGTTAGGTCTAGAGGATTAACATGAAGCTTGATGTTGAATTTTAATTATGGCTTTGTTACTCATTTCTTCCAAGAGCCTTTTAGACAAAGCACTTCACCTTTCTTTGATTTCCAGGTATGTAAAATATCTGCTTGCTTCTTAGTGTTGCAGACATAAATTAATATCTGCTCTGTGCTTTGAAATTTCAAGATTGGTATCTTTAACTGTATTCTGCTGGCATAACCATTGAAGTACAGAAGGAGGAAAAAAATCATAGTAACCACCTGATACAGCCAAGTAGAAGCTTTGGTGATGATGCAGATCTCTTGAGGGGAGTGGTGATTCTGCTCCATAGTTTATGATGCATAAAACTGTATTGGTGATGAAAATTTTTTCTACTTTATATATGTATATGTAATCCATCTTTGGGGCTGGGTTTTTCAGTGAAAACGATTGTACAACGTGCAAATTGACATTGTATAGATATTTTACATTTTTGTCAGTCAAAATAACAATTAGAATTTGATGGTCAGGGTGGAAATGTGTTCACTGTATTCCGTGGTTGTCTCTGTACATTTGAAAATCAACCACGATGTAGTTTTCTTTGAAAATACAAATTTTGGAGAAGAATGAATCTTCATATTTACATGCTGGAGGAGAAGAAACGTTTATGTGCTAACCTTCACTTTTAAACTTGGTTTATTGTTTTCTTTTTTTCAGGTTAAGGTATTATACAAACTCAATTTCACAATTTGGTTGTAGTATTTGAGAAGTAACAGATCCTGGGGTGTTTTTTATTGTTTTTGGTTTTTGTTGTTGTTGTTGTTGTTTTTAGGTTTATTGGGAGATTTATTTTTTTTTACCTTATGTGTTTCTTAGTTTCTAGTGGAAAGTAGCAAATATCTATCTATCTGAGATTGAGATGGTAATGTTTTTAGCTCTGTAATTTAAAATACCTGGAAAAATCTTGTGAATGGTTTTGTAAATATATTTCCTTACATTTGACTCCAGTGTATAAAATATATGGCTCAAAATTTTCTTCCTCATGTAAATTTCAAACATTAATTTCCTTGGGTTTTTTTTTAGTAATTTGTGGTTAGTTCTCCAATGCTCTTTAAAGAAGAAATAGTTAATCTTATTAGTATTGTATTTTAGGGTATGTAAGATACTTTAAAAGGAAGTTGAGAGTTAAACCAAATCTTAGCTAATTTCAGTTTTATATGTATGTTTATCTCTACAAAAGAATGAACAGGTCTATTTTGTAACCATGGGAAACTGAATTTTCAAGGTCTTATGTGTTTCTATTTACTTAAGATTCTTTGACCTAAATTCTGCTTTAATGACATACTGTAAACTTTCAGGGATAGGAGTTGTGTTTGATGTATTTTTACAGTATCAAGAACTTGCACTCTTATGAGGGAAACTTCTTTTGGGGAAAAATAAACTCCAGCCTTGTTAGATCTATAGATCAATTGTCTAACCAGAATAAGCACCATCATCAATAAAAATTAGGTTTTGGTTTGTTGTTTGTTTGTTGTTGTTGTTTTTCCAGAATTACTCTGCATATATTATTTTTGTCAATATAATGGTTAACTGAGAGTGAATAATTTATTCTGTCCCTTATATTTTAAGGGTGATCAAATACTGGAGCAGGTTTCCCAGATGGGTTATGGAGTCTCCATCCCTGGAGGTAGTTAAAACTCAACTGGACACAGCTTTAACAACCTGCTTTGAGTCAGGAGTTGGACAAGATATCAAATATACATAATTCTATAAATTATGTAGTTGACTTGTTCATGCTTTTTTGTAAACTAGCTTTCAAATATCAGTTCAGATATTTCAAATGATAATTGAGATAGAGATAAAGACTACTTAATCTTGAATGAAAAAGCATATAAACTGAAGCAGTTAATCTAACATTACTGGCCACATGAAATATGAGACTAACAATTGAATATATACAATGCACTGTGCACAGTCTTCTCAAACTGGAAAGACAATATACAGTACTAGTATGCAAGCTGCCAATTTTTTAGCCTCCTTTGACATGCTACCTAAGTAAATACTGCTGTAGATATTAATTGGCTTAATTATACGTGGTTACTTTTTATGTGTAAACTCTTGATTGCTTTAGAAACTGCTTTTGTGTTAAGCATTCACTGTTCTGATGTGAATAAAATAGTAAGACCTTATAAGAGAGCTTTTGTGTTAAATTTTAAATGAATCATGGAAATATTAGGTCCTTTACTGGAAACTTAACGTGTTGAAGCTAAGAACAAAAGTAAGGTATTGGGAGTTTTTGAATTATGGCCTGATTTTGAAAACTACTATTGAGGAGTTCTGTACATATTTTAGTTCTATGTCTGATATACTGAGGGTTACTGTAGCCAGCTGTTTTACCTCAGTTCTGTAAAAAGGTATCTGGGCTGGTAAACTAAAGTATGAGCTTGCATTTTGTGTTTAACTAAGAGTTGTAAGCTTGAGTGTTCTGAAAATGTAGATGGTTTAGGCATTGCCACCCTTGATTTTTGACTATAGCTGTTACTGAAGCAGTACACGTGGAAAGCAGATTCCTGATACCATCTCAGTAGCAATCCATCTGAACTTGCCCCAAGTGAAAAAGTGATTGGTGATATCATCTCAATAGCAATTTGTTTGCACTTGCCCCCAGGGCTCTTGAAGATTTTAAAACCTTGTCATTAGGTAGCATTCCATACAGTTGTTGTGAATACAGAGTATAATAAAAATTACTGATTATGGCTATGGAAAAGGTCTGGTACATTGCGTATGCCCAAATAATTTTCAGGATGCTAATAAATCACTCTGGATTAATGATTCCTGTATGATTTTTTTTTTTTTAATCAAAAAATAAAACTCAACAACCTATTGTTGCTTTTGGTAACTGTACTTTTTATTACCTTTACTTTCACACTTCAAACACGGGAGAAATGAGGTGATTAAATTTGTTAGTGGTCTATGGAAAGATTGATTTGATATGCTTTCTCAGACTTATGTTGATCCCAGGTAAGAAAATCAGTAACTTAGTAGAAAAATGGTATATGTCAGGGTGTGCATGAGAATAGGTTAAAAAGGGTTAAAAGCTTGTCTTATTATTTTGTATTTTTAATAGAATAAAATTTAAATTTCACTGTGCTTTTTATTTTTGTTCATTTTCTCCATGGGACGAGGAAAAAGTACAACTCTGCATTCTTTTGTGAGTAAATAGTGTCCCATTCCGTTCATTCTGCAGCAAAGGTCACAGAAAAATGCTGAAGGACTTTAGTGCTTTTTAACTCAATTTTCATAAAACACATAGTTGAGATAAAGGGACTAATCTTATTCTGAGTGAAGGTAAGTAATAGATAAACAGGAGTATTTCTTGGGTTTTATGGGGTCTATGTTAATAATAATTTCATCCCTCTTATATAAACTTTGCGAATTATTCTTGTTTAAAATAAGAGATTATCACCAAACATTTCTTTGGAACATAATTAAAGAAAAATATAAGTTGGATATTCATGTACTTACATATGCAAAATCATCTATGTTTTGCAGATGTCTAACAGCAGAAGCAGATCTGGATTTTAGAGGAAACCTGCATTGTATTCTGGTATCAACAGCAACCTAGATCACATTGGAATCACATCAGTATAATGTTTTAGAGCCTCTGCCAATTTAAAAATCAAATTGCTGCTAGATTTGTATAGAACAACACATTTGACTGACAGAAAAGGCTGTTATAGATGGATGTGATGTTCTATCCTTGTATAACAAGGGGTTTGACTGACAGTTTAACAATAGTACACTTTCTACCCCATATATTCTAAATTATTATTATTACAATACAAAACATTTTTGCACTTGCTGTATATAGATAACATGTACACTTTTTGTGTAATAACATTCAAGAAGAGAGGGTTTCTTTTATGTCTTAAAGATGATGACAATTAATGAAGGCTCCATCTGACACTTACAACCAATGTCAAGGCTTGCTATTGTGGTGCATGGTAATGTAAAAAACTATCAGGGTACTTAGCTCCTGGTGAAGGATCAGCATAACTCTTGACACGTGCTATGTGGTGGATGAAATAAATCTCCTCGGAGAGCAATGGAAATATTTCTTGAACTGAAGACTACCCTTTCTGTTTTATAATCCCTCTTTTCAGCTTTGCACTTCTTTGCATCACTGTAAAATGCAGTCTTAATCTAGCAAGTAACTGTGTGAAATGGTACCTATTAATGCAACAAATATGCTTTCTGTGCTTTGCAGTCAACATTTCTCTAAAATTAAAGATTCTTCTTCAGAACAATAGTTAGAGATAAGAAAGATACTCAATATTCCTTATTTGGATCTTGCTAATTTTGGGGAGACCATATTTTAATATTTATAATTTTCATTTTAAAAATCTTTTTCAACACTTTATGCAGGCATCTCCTAGTTTGTGTCAGTTTTTACAAGAGCAGGGGCAGTACCATGTGTCTACATTATATTTGATGGTAATAAAAAGATCAATATTAAAGTCTAAACTTCTCTGTAAACTTCAGTTTAGTGTTGTATGCAACTAAGGAAGATGGTATACTCTTTTATGAGCCTCCCAAAAATGAAAAATAGAGAAATAATTGAGTGGAAAAAAATGAGGCCACTGATCAAAACACATCTACCTCTTATGTTTTTTATTATCTAGATAAGGAAAACATGATAAATACAAAGATTGCTTTTACAATATGGATTTCTTTTTAAAATTGGCTTACTGTTAAAGATATTTTTCTTAAATGACTTTGTATTTGTTAAGGGAATTAAATAGATTATGTTTTTCACCTCATTATGTGTGATCAGTGGGACCTTGGTATCTCACATTTATTCAACAAGATTGTATTTTTCTGTGGAAGGACAAATTCAGTGTATAATTTATCAAACAATAGAACTATTTATTGGCTTAGGGCAGTGATGATATTTCCTGCAAAGTACTAAAAAGGTCTTCAAAGAATATTTGCCCCATTACTAGTGGTGCCATTTCAACTCTTTGGCAGTTTTAGGTGCAATACCAAGTACTTCTCTAGCAGTGACTTATGATTTGAAGGAAGGGACTAAAGTAATTTGGGAAATAATATTATCCAGTTAGAAAACAATCCCTCAGAAAAATTGTAGTTTTATCAATATAGACTGCTAAGTTTTAAAGTGAAGCCAACTAAAAAAAAATCCATGATGTGGAATTATATTGATCGTCACATAGCTTATTATGATAACAGAGACATCTGGTACTTAATTTGAGAGAGCACTAATGATAATCATCTATACAGGGGCCAACTTGTAGAGGTTGTTAAAGCACAGGCTTTGCTGATCACTGGAGATGGTTGAGTTTGCAAACTCAGACAGTTCCAGTTTCTGAGTAGGATGTGCTACATTGGTACAGAATTGTCCTCTACCTCCTCTCAGCTGCCAACATGTTTAACCCACCTTACTTTGTGTCCTGATTTTGCTCATTGTCCTTCATGAGCAAATACAGGTCTAAAACTGTCTCATCTTAGTTTCTTCCCCTTCTGATGATTCTTTTTTCCCCCTCTGACCTTTTGTATCATTGTTCCAGTAGCAGTTGTCTGTCTAATCTACCTAATTGTCTTTGGTCTTCCGTGCCTCTTTTATGCTTCTCTCATCTGTGAACTCTCAGTGCTCAATTAGTGAATGAACAAAAGGCACAGAAGGAAATGTTCCCTTGCTGTCTCTTCTTGTCTTTGGCATTGTAACAGCTTGGAACAGGGGCAACTACAAAGGGCTAGATAAGCTCCTTCGTCTCTAGCTTGGAGAATACTCAGTAGGGATTTTTTTTTTTTTTAAGAGACTTTTGCTTTTGGAAGGAACTTTCTGCTTAGCATATGCAAAACATAATTTATAAAGATTCACAGCTTGTCCAAAGGTGGGAGAATTTTTGCAGGGTTCATGAAAGCACAGTATTGAGATAGGGATTATGGGAGGAATTATTTTAAGTTTCTATGTTAAATTGTGATGAGGTTTACTCTTTTAAGAAAACTTCACTTTCAATAAGAACAAAGCATTTTCTTTTTACTTCATTTTTAAGTAAATAAAACATTTTTCTTACTGTTCATATGTATAATTCTTTCCTTTCTTTAACAAAAAGGAGAAGTGTAGTCTCACATGAGCAAAGAAAAGTGCCAAAAAGCAAGGATTTTTTTATTTGGGGAGTTGAAGTATTAGGATTTAGAATAGGTTAAAGTCTGATGTCTTTAACCATTTACCATGCAATGAACACCACTTACAGGTATGTGTGAGAGAAATGTACACATTTGTCATGTTACCTTATTTTTCTAATTAAAAGGAAAAAAAAAAATTAATCTCCGTAGCAGAGACATTTTCTCTCAGAATAAAGACCTGATTCTGGAGTCTCATAGATATTTAATTTGCAAGATAGCATAATGAAAATATGTTAATAGCTTTTTCAACAAGTTAATAGCTTTCAAGTTCATACTAATTAGTTTGTTAAAATATTCTATTGGTAAAATACTTTCTTTTTCCCCCCAGTAAAAGGTAAGAATGTAACACAGTCTTATAACAAGTATCTTGCCAATAGTAAGGGTAGAATCAGTACTATCAAAATTATTAGAAAAAATAATTAACAAATGAGTCTTGAAGGAAGCTACCATAATTGTCATCAAAGATAACTTTCTGTCATTTTTACAGTGAAATCTGAGAGAGTGTAGGAGGGGATCTTGCAGAGTTAAGTAAGCATTCTTGGGAACAAAGATGTGAAAGCAGACTTCTCACGGTGTTATGCTTGGTCTCAGTTGTCCTGCATTCCTGGCTACTTACACCGGCAGCTGTGGAAAGTGGTACTCCGTTGTCTGCTCATCATTGGTAGCCAGAACACCATGAAATTAAAGCATACATATTCACATTGACAAGATAACCCATACCTCTAATTTTCTATATTATTTCTCTGTTAGAGTAGTGTAATACTTTGTTCAATCAAAAGTAATGAATAAATTTTCTTTTACCTTTCTTTATTTCTTTTTGGGGGTGGGAGCAGGGAGTGAGTATTTTATCTCTTGATGATTTTTGAATGGTCTTAGAAGTCTGGAGAGATCCCAGTTGACTGGAAGCTGGTCACCATTGTCCTGGTTTTTGAAAAGGGCAAGAAGAATGACCCTGGAAACTACAGGCCTCTTAGCCTGAAGACTCATTTTAGTGCCTGGTAAGGTTATGCAGATTATTCTGGCAGGTATTGCACAACACCTGAAAGACAGTGAGCCATTGGTCACAGCCAGCACGGGTTCATGAGGGGAAGGTCCTTCTTTTCACACCTGATTTCCTTTTATGACAAGGTAACCCACCCAACTGATCAAGGGAAGCCATTTGATATAATCTTTTTAGATTTATTTACTGCTTTTGATACCATTTCTCACAGGATCCTTGTGGATTGAATGTCCAGCCCACAGCTGGATAAACACATCATGGGATGGGTGAGCAGCTGGCTCGTGAGTCAGGCACAAAGGGTTACAGTAAATGGGGTGACATCAGACTGACCTGTCACTAGTAGGGTTCTGCAGGGCTCCATCCTCAGCCCTGTGCTCTTCCAAGTCTTTATAAATGATTTGGACACAGGACTGGAAGGGATGTAGGCAAGTTCACAGATGATATAAAACTTGGAGGAGCTGTTGGCTCCCTTGAAACCAGGGAGGCTCTGCAGAGAGACCTTGGCAAATCAGAGGGCTGGGTAATCACCAGCCTTTCACAAGGGAAAGTGCTGGATTCTGCACCTGGGATGGGGCAACCCTGGATGTAAGGACAGACTGGGGAATGAGAGGCTGGAGAGCAGTGCTGTGTGTGCAAAGGCACCTGGTGGTCCTGGTCAATGGCAAGTTGAATCTGAGTCAGCAGAGCCCTGGCAGCCAAGAGGGCAAACCCTATCCTGGGAAGCATCAGGGACAGCAGGCAAGGGAGGGGATTGTCCTGCTTTGCTCTGCTCTGGAGTGGCCTCACCTTGAGTCATATGTGCAGTTTTGGGCACCAAAATATAAAAAAAGACATTAAGAAATTATAAAGAGTGTCCAAAGGAGGGCTGCAAGAGTGGTGAAGTGCCATGAGGGGAAGCCAGATGAGAAGCAGCATTTGAGGTCCTGTCTTTTCTTATGTTTCTAATTATCAGTTCTTCTTATGGAACAGCTGTTGTAATTCCTAATTATGCAACTTACTGTCCTCATTTGGAAAAACAAAGATTAAGACTTACATGTGGTTCAGAGTTTCTAGGAATATGAAGTTCTGGGCACCGTGTGAATTTTCTTGTTAAAATTCCAGCTTTTTGTTCATTCAGACTTCTCTCAAATTTCCTACTTTATTGCGACTAATGTAACACTTCAGAAAACTCCCTCTGTCTGAACAGAGTGTCTCATTTTTACATTGGTTATAATTGGCTAGGTCGCTTTGCTTTAATATTTTTATCCTGATAGTATTTTTAGTTTGTTCTAGAAAATAATTTTCTGGTTCCTTACCTTTTGGAGCATATTTTTTTCTGTTGGTCATTATAAGGTTTCAGCATTTTTTCCATCATTTAATCTTCAGGCCTAACTCTTTATAGTTATTAGTTTCATGTGAAATCTGGTCTGGTCAAACATGATACTGTTTTAGCTCACTTGTAGGAAATTTAAAAAATCCAATGTGGTATAGGACATCGAGTTTTAAAATATTGATATAATAATTATTCATTATATACTTGAAACTATATTGGTGTTTTGCAAAGGAGACAAAATCCTGTTCACGTGGGGAAAAGGATGGAGCTGTAGAAAATGATAAATATTGTATTTTCACTGTGAGTTAGAAAAATAATTTGACTTTTCCCAGTCTTGGTGGCAGTCATGAATTTATGGAAGGAGTTGAATGAGGCAAAGAAGTTTGTATAGCAAACAGGGTAAGAATTGTACAAGGAGCTAAAATTTGTCTTGGTAACCATCCAAAAGCTATACCCTAACGGAAACCACGTTGTTAGTGTGTTACAGAACCTTTAACCTGTAGTTCAGTCTAAACTTTTAATAAAAGTATGAAACCTTGCCCTTTTCCTCAGCTGTTCCTTGGGGCTACATTTTAAATATTTTTACTCTGTTTAGTTGGGTTTTTTTCAGTACATATTAACTTACATAGACATGCCTATTATGACAATTAGGAAGAAAGGAGTGATGAAATAATGTTGAAAGATTAGGAAAAACTGAGTATATTAAATCATGGTAAACGCCAACATTTTGAATGAGTTTTTAATTTTTTTTCTTTTGTTTTCAATTAGTTTGTAAGAGTAAGAATACTTCAGGCCTGAAATAACCTGAATGATCAAAATACAATTTTTCTTCAAACAGCTGAATATTTTGCAAGAATACTATGATGAAATAGTCCAATGATTTTTTTTTGTGAAAGTAGACTGGATAACTAATATAAGATCACTTTTCCAGCTTTATGGTTGCTTATTATTCTGTCTTTCTGCTTCTGTGTTCAATATGTATGTTTTGCCCATATGTTTCTTCAAAAGTTTGGGTTTACTGTTTCTCAAAAAAATATTTGCTAAATTGGATTAATATTATCACCGTGACTGATATAACTGGAATGCTAATTTAACTGAAAAAGTTAATGAAGAGAGTTAGTAAAACTTAGAGCAACCTAGAAGAGGTTTCTGGGAGTAGGGTCTTGCATCTGGTAGAAAGCTGAGCAGTTTGATGCATGTTAGGTGAAGTTAGGCAGATTTAGATAAGAATTTTATACGTAGGGTACTTAAGCATTGGAACAAATGGTTTAGGAGTATGATAGGCTTTTTAGAGTCTGAAGTCCTTTAAACAGGAATTGGAAGTCATTCAGTACAATAAACTGTTCTTTTAGCATGATTTCATAGATTTAATTTGGAATCATGTAATTATGTTGTCTGCATTATTCAGGAGGTCAGCATAGGCGGTCATGATGATTTTCGAAGCCTCAGGTTCTCTAAATCCACAATTTGACCTCTTACCTATGTGAGAAAGAGCAAAATAGTTATCAAGGAAGGTGAAGGAAGAGCACAGTAGACCTGAACATGAATGATACTGTGACAGAAGACCTGTCATTCATTTCTTAGATAGCTACTCAGAATGATGTTCCATAGGTACAGGTCTCAGCTAATGGGAGGAAGATACTGAAAATAGGAGCTGCGAGGGGATTTTAAAAACATATCTGCAACTTGCAATGCAAGCCTATTTACAGTGTGCTACTAATGAAGTTATTAGGAGTGAAACTACTGGTTCTATATATTATTTTAATATGACATGTAAATATATTAGCTGATGATGTAGTGGTAATTTGGTTGTCTCTAATATGAACACTGTGTTGCATGGCCTTACTGTGCCCTTCGAGTGTTGCAGTTGACTTTCTTGAAAAGATTTTATTTTTTAGGAATTTCTCCTTTTCATGCAAGGAAGAAACATTAATTAAATGTAAAGTGCATTTTGTTTTATTTTGGAGCAACTGTAACACTTTTCTAGGGAATTCTTGCTTTTAACTAGTTTGTTAGTTTAGTTTGATAGTGGATTTTGTGCATCTATTTTGTCTCTGACAGAAAAATTCATTTTTACTGCTGGTCAAGTCAATAAAAAAGAGTAACCAGCTAAAACTGCTGCTAATATGACTCTGCCTCTCATATTTTGACTTGTGTGCAGTTGGTAGATGTATAGACTACCAGTATAGTTAATCATAGCTGGTTTATCTTTTTAGAGGTAGAAGGTTTGATTGAGAATGTAAGGTGACCACTCCCTTTAGCTCCTTTAGTATGTCTTTGAAAAGAAAACAAAGTACCTGAGCTGCCAGTGGAAAGATGCTTGCTTCATCCTTCATTTACAGTCTGAGCATTACAGTCTGAGACATTACATGTCTGCTTTTATTAGGGCATTCACATGGTGTAATGAATCCTTTTCCTTGTTTCCTGTGGATAAATTTACAAAAATGACAATCTCACTGAAAGATGGGAAACCTGATCTGTAAGTTCACAGTGCATCAACAAGAATGTAGGATGGGAATGTAGAGTAAGGGAAAAGAAGTTGGTGCTAAGTTCTGATGTCACTGAAAAGTTTTTCATCATCATCCTCCCTCATTCTTCTATGCTGGGAAAGAGAGAAATGCTCCTGCCTCCTTGGGAGGTTCTTCCTTCTCCTGAAATGGAAGTCAGTCTCAGTGGAGATGAGAAGCTGCTATCTGAACTCTGGAAGAAGAAGCAGCTGTCAGTTGCAAGAAGCAGCACCACTTCCTCCTCATGGGGAGACAGCAAGAGTCAATAACCAGGTCTTGCAGCTTCTCAACAATGTTTACATATGCAGAGAGCAAAATGTGAATATGGGATAATATATGTTTTTAGAAATGTCTTCTTAAAAAAAAAAGAAGAAAAAAAGTCTTGACTTGCATTTGCATAAGAGTACCAATGCTTACCTCTACCTCATTTAATTGGAATGTAGTTTCCTCAAATAAAATATTCAAAATGAAGAGCTAAAAACACAAGAATCTATAAAAGTAACTGAAATACCATAAACAGGCAAATTGCTCTCCATCTGAAGCAATTTTCATTGCGCTTATAAATGACTAGATAGAGTGTGCTGTCCAAGTGCCATATCATTTGTTAGAGTCTTCTGTAGCTCTAGCTACTTGTGTAAATTTTAGCTGAACTGACAAGTAGTGTATCACTCTTGGGCATGCCTGATGTTTCTACTCTGAGACCATTTTCTAGAATTATAGGAGGTAGCTTTGCTAGCTAGTGATGAATTTATGAAGGCAATACCCTGCATAAGCAAACAGTTTGTCCATTTCAGCCCTGAAACATAGAAAAACTTAAAATGTAAAAAATGTTGAAAAAAAATTAAAAATGAAGCATTCTTCATTTCAAGAACAAGTAGCTTGAAAACTTGTATGCAAAAAATTAATTCAAACTTTAAATACATTTTAAATTTGCCACTTAACTTATATAAATAACATACATATATTCATCATCTATGTATATATGATTTCTGTGATTTATACTTGGAATTCAGTATATATAAATGAGATAACATAAGAGCTTGTGTTCCCTTCCATGGAGCAAAATCAAGAGTGGAATATAGGGCACCATACAAAATGGTATTTCTATTCTTTAGTGTCAAAACAAGATATGGATAGTTCATTTATTTTAATGTTTGGTTTTAACTTGGCAACATTTTTTGTTCTTCCAAAGATGTTAAAAATAATTTTCATCCTGTGCATACAGAGCTGCAGACTTTCTGTTCCATGTTGCTGTATGTTGTGAGTAGTATTTTTTTTGTTGTTGTTTTCTGGATCTTTTGTAAGCCATGATTGCCATATTGCACATTGCTTCTTGCAGAATGTTTCCTGGAGCACATAATTAACATTGTGCAGTAATTTGGAATAAGTGATGTTAAACAAACAAGATAACATTCCAGTTATTTTGCTTTTTTTTAACCTTCACAGGTGGTAAATAGGAAAGGTAAATTAAATAGTTAATTTTGGGTTTTCATTTTTATTCAGCTTTAGTCTATTTTGTACTTTTATAGCAATTAGGTTTAGTAATCTTTTTTTTTTTTTTTTTTTTTTTTTTTTTTTTTTTTTTTTTTTTTTTTTTTTGTGCAGATTATAATAACTTTTCTTCCTGTATTGCTTTTCTTTTAAGATAATCACAAGATTTATCTTAGGAGTTCTAGTGTTTCTCTATTTCAAACAAGGTGCTTCACATAACCTCATTGTGTACCTCTTTTCTACATTTTTTGATATGAACTTGAGATTTTGTTCAGGATTTTTTCACTTGTCATGCATCTCATATTTTTGGATACATTTTATAAAGTGGTGTATTTAAAGCTTCCAAAGGGAAGTAGAAAAAAAAAATCCATTTTTCTTAGATATAAAAAATAATATGTGTAATTAAATTTAATATTTTAGCTTTGTAGTTAAATGGGCAACACTGTTCAAAAAACAGGTTTTTGGTTTTGTTTTACAGTGTATGAGAAGAGTATGTAACAATTTATAATAGCAATGAAAAAAAAGTCTTGAGATGAGAGAGTAAGTTTAGATTAGATATTAGGAAGAAATTCTCTGCTGTGAGGGTGGTGAGGCACTGAAACAGATTGCCCAGTGAAGATGTGGACCCCAATATTGCCTGGCAGTGTCAAGGCTAGGCTGGATGGGGCTTGGAGCAACCTGGTCTAGTTGAAGATGTTCCTGCCCATGGCAGGGGATTTGGAGCTACATTATCCTGAAGGTCACTTCCAATTGTCAGAAAGTGAAATGTCTTGATTTATGGCTTAAACATTTTTATAAGACTTTTGCCTATTATAGCAAAATTCCATAAGGAAGCTGCACCATGGAAGCCCAATCTGAATGGGGCTCCTGACTGAAACCCTGAACTGTGAGTCAAACTGCCTAACGCTATTTGAGATAAGGAAAATCGACACTATTTTTCAAAGCATCTCAGGTCTGGAAAATAATGGATAAGGCTGGGAGAGCATTGGAAGAGCCAAGCCCAGCAGCTTCAGGATGGAGGCCATAGCTCCAGGCTTATCACTTGCCAGGTTTGCACAGACTCCCCCCAGTCCCCAACCCAGGGGAAAGGAGGAGAGGTTTTAGGTTTGTGAAGTAGCCTCTGGTGAGAGGCAGCGAATGCCTCCCTTACACAAACTGGCTCAGCTGCAGGGCTCCCAGCATGGCAAAGGCACATCTAGAGGACATTCATGCAAGTGGCAGCGGAGGGGGTGTCATGGTCCATCCAACACCCCCAAAAGGGTGCCTCAGACTCTGCACCAGAGCACTGCACATGATGCAAAATGATGCAACTGACCCGAAATCTTATAAGAGACAGTGTCACATTTGTGCCCCTCAGGGGAGGTACCTGGGCATTCCCACCTGGCCCAAATGTATATTAATGCAGTGGATTCTATATTTTTTGGTGACGAACCATCACCACTAAGAAGACCAGATGGCAGGGATCAACAAGATGTCATTGTGACCCATGGAGTGCTGATATGTTACTATTTAATCTGTCTGCCTGCCCTGTCTCCCAGCCCTCCACCCCTTATCCTATTTCTTTCTTTCTGATTTTACTATTAAATAAAAGAGATCAATTCTTTCGTGTCAACATTTAACCTTGTTTGGTTTTAATCCCGTTTCAAGGAATATTTGAACCTCAGAATTCTATCCATAATCCATAGAGAGCTCACTTTGCTCATCTGTGATTACAGCAGATCATAACACCACTCATCCCAAATCATTCTGGGATCCTCTGATTCAATGGAAAGATCCCTGTTTTAAAAATGTACAATTTAGATCAGATACAACACAGATTGTGGATACACAGGAAAGTATTATATCCTAAATTTATAACTATTTCTTATCTTTATGGGTCTATGTATGGACTGAAATAAACATGGCTATGGATAAACTTCTAGTGATATAAATATATCTAGTGATATAAATTCATAATTATATTATGTAAACATGTTGAAGTACCTATGCCATGTCCAAAGTCCCATACACTCTGTCAGGAAGGAATTCAAGTTGGCTATGCTAATGGATTAATTCTCCTTGTGTGAATATAAAAGGAAGCAAAGTGGAAAAAAAGTGTAAAAAGCATGTTAACATTGCTATAAAAAGTAAAACCATAAAATATTTTTTAATTTTATGTGCTTTACAAAAAAAAAAAATAAAGTTATTACTTGATTGTATAGTACTTAACTGAATATTTTGAAAACTTTTCAAAGTAAAGCTTTCATATTTAGAAAACTGAAACCAGTCAAATCTATATATTTAATCTGCTATTAAATAACATGTAGTTCAAAACAAGTAAAATTCTAACTTTAAAATGTTCTACATATGGCATGTTCCTTATGATGAATAACAAGGTGTGACTGCTGGTTATCTCAGTGCTGCAAACCTTCCTGTCTGTGTTGAGGGATAGAAATACATGAGTCTTTCTCACACTTTGCAAACTCCTGCTCAGAAACACATTCATTTGTAAATGTGAAACCTGATTTATTTCTCCATCATGAAAACAATAGCCATCCCTGATCAAAGAATGCTTTTTCTGATTTTTTCCAATTTAAGTAATACTACAGATTATTATACAGATTAAAAAGAACTTTGGGGGTAAAGTCTGTAATAATGAATGTCCTCCCTCTTCCTGCTGCTGCTTGCAGTATGTAAATAAGACTTGTAAACACAGTCAAGATTGAGTGATGAGTGTAAGGCAGAGGTGGATACTGCTTAGATTATTGTTGTAGATGAAAGAAACTGTCATCAATGTAGAGCTCGAGACAATGGGGTTGAGATTTTACAGAACTCTTTTTCATCACTTTGAGATGCATAGTAGTTTGCAACAGGATTTAACAATGCTGATTTCACAAATCCAAGTCATACTAAAAAAGCAGAACATTGAGGTGAGCTGCAAACCATTTTCAAGCTGTTCATATTCCCCTAATGGTACCCTTTTAGGTTGTATGCACTAACACAGCTTGAGAACTGCTGGTGTGAGAGAAATTACATGGTTGGGCCTCAGAATTATATTTTATTCCTCGTTGTTGATCTTGCTATGGACATTTTCATTCCTAAGTAGCATCTGCTCTGCTAGTCTTAAATGATGAGTAGAGAAAGAGTGGGAACTTTGGAACCAAACCTTTTTGGCACTAAAGCTATGTGGAGATTGCTTAATGTGTGGATTGAGGACATGAGACAATTGCAGAGTAATAGACATTACAGATGGAAAAAGACCTGTTAGGTCATCCAGTCTGTCTCCTTACAAATTTAGGACTATTCCCTACAGAACATTTTCCAGCATTTTGTCCAGTTTGGTTTTAAATATCCTAAATGATGGAGATTCCACTACTTCCCCTGGGATGCTTTTGTGCTGCTTTGCTGGTCTTATTGCCAAATATTGTTTCATGATAGTCCGACACAGTCTTGTCTTTACTTTTTAAAATTTATAATTATAATTTTTCGTCCATTTAAAATTAAATTCAAATTCTTTAACAATTATAAAAATCAGTCATATAAATATTATGTGTAATTGTTAGAATCCCAGTGGCTGCCTGTGATGTCACTTAATCCTCTGTAGTGAAACTGTATTTTTAATTTTTAAATATTTTTCTTTACATGTCAGTGTTGCTGACTCTAATCGCTTCCACTGGCCTTCTCAGTACACTTATTTACTTACACTTACTTATCACACCTTCCTAGTGAACTTCTACAATTTCCTGGTGGTCAAATGAAATATTAGGAAATATTTTGGGTGCATTGGCATGGACCTAAGATTAGGGTTTCTATGTTATTTCAAGGATTTGCAGTGACAGTGCAACATAGTGAAGAAGGAGTAGGTCATGTGCGTACCTTGGTGGCATTCCTCTGTAACAGCAATGTGGAAGTAGCTCCTGAATGCAGAAATGACTTGTTGCTGAACAGCTTCAGGTATAATCTTTACAGTTAGAACATTAGATGTAGGTTGTCACTGTTGCAGACACAAACTGATTTTGTGGCATTCATTTGGGACTCAGATATTTCCTGACAGCTCTTTTCCCACACTTTTTTTTGTAATGCTGATGTCAAGCATGTTAATTCTTGAGGGAGAGTAACTGTGTTTTGTTTTCAAACTTTGTATAGACATTAATTCCCACATGTGTTTATTATCCGGGGAGGTGATTAATTCATTAGGCTCCATTAGCACTTTGACCAGTTGTTATATGGCCTTTTAGATGCTGTTGGCTGCTCTCTGACATTAAGAACTGTAAGATGTTTTGGTGTGAGGCATCACTGGGGAGTGCTGGTCAGGTGAAATTGAGACTTACCAAGCCTTTCCGTAGAAGTCACAAGAAAGAATGTATTTTCTTTCATTGCCAATCTGTTAATGTGTTAAAACTAGAGAATCTTGGCATTAAACTTCTAAAAATAAAAAAGACTGGAGGAATGAAGAATCCATCTCCTTCATCACATTTTAGATTCTGTTCTTGCAAAACTGTTTTCCAGAGTCTGCTATGAAAGGAAGGTGCCCCTTTGTAAGCTACTTGTTGATGCAGTTTGGCATTAGTTTCTCATGTTTCTTTTCTGTTTCCAAATATGTTTGCATTTTGCCTTAGTCAAGTTTGAGTTTCATATGATGAATTCATATTTGAATGCACTACAGCTGCTCCAGTGATGCTTTCTTATCTACTTTGTCTTCCAAAAATCATCACCCTGATTTTATTGTTGATCACATATATTCAGTTATTTCTAAATATATAAAGTTCTGGACTGAGCCTTCATGTTGTCTCTTTAGATTTCTGTTGCGGCCATGAGCAACTTGAATTTACTTAGCTGTCTGATCTCAAACCCTTTCAAAAATTGCAAGTTATAATGTGTTATTTGAAGCAGAGCCACTTTATGGTGTATTATACGCACCAGAAATACACAATGGAATATGTAAAAAGAAATTAAAAGTCTAGGTCATGTGGCTCTTGTTTGAGAGATAATAAAAACCAAAACAAACCCAAGAAACCTCACACACACAAAGGACCCAAATAAGCAAAAACAAACCATCAAAAAAACCAAAAAACAAACAAAATAATCTCCACCCAAACCCAAGCACAACAAAACAAACCCAAAAAACAAACAAACAAAAAACCACCCCAGCACCAAAAACCCAATCATCCTTAAAATTCTAAGTAAAATTTATAGAGGTGTGAATTGACTTGCCACCAACAGTTTATGTGAACAATCAGGACATGAGTAAAAGGGCCAGAGTGACAAATTTTGGGAGACCTGCCCTCAAATAAGTGTCCTGAGTTGGGAAAAAGTTTTCAAAAAAATGAGAACTGAGCTTTTCACTCTTGTGACCAGTGACAGGACTCAAGGAAACAGCATGAAGTTGAGTGAGGAGAGGCTTAGATTTGGTATCAGCAGGAGGCTTTTCACCCAGAGCATGATTAAACACTGGAAGGCACTCCCCAGAGAAGTGGTCACAGCCCCAAGCCTGACAGAGTTCAAGAAGTTGTTTAGACAATGCTCTGAGGCATGTGATGTGACTCTTGGGGTGTCTTGTATAGGGCCAGAGATTGGACTCAATGATTGATCCTTGTGGGTCCCCTCCAACTCTGCATATTCTGCAATTCTAAGTATGATGCATTACTTTCTTAATACTACAAGCTTTAAAAAGTCTTTCAAGATGCAACAGTCATGGCTGTCAATCATGCTTTGAACTATGGTTGCAGTTTCTCTTTGCAATTTTGCCTTTTCCTGATAGGACTCATTAGCTTCTCACATCCACTCTGTGTTCCTTCCAAGTGAACTGTGAGCTGCCGTATTCAAATGTCAGCCATTTGCCACAAGACCTCTCTGTCAGTTCTTATTTAATGGGGCAGAATTACTAGCCTTAATCATCCTTTTAGTCCTTAATTACACTCAAGTGCAATTCTCTCTCAATGTTCCATGTCATGATGGACCTGAGTTGTGGTCCTGCATAAACTATGATCCTTCGTTATGGTGATCTTGTGCTCTATCTAAGGATTCAGCTGGTTCCATCTCTTTCCAATTTAACACAGTCATATAAGTGTAGAATGGTAATGTCCAGTGCAAAATATTTGTGTCGTGTGTGTGGATTCTTCTTCTTCACCTGCAGACACATGTCTGCTATTAACAGGACTATTTTCTTTACCAATAAGGAAAGCAATTTCTGGGTGTAATTTCATAGTTAACTTAAAATATTTCTTGCTGTTCTTCCCATTTACACAGTAACACAAAGGACCTTGCTTTTCAGGCTAAAGGTCCAGGAAAATGAAAATCAATATTGTTCACGTGGCTGCTACAGCACAAGACTTTCTGGAACCACCTCCAGAACATGAGCATTGTGGGGTTTTTTAAGGCAGTCCATCTTTGATTTGTTTAATCTGCCATGTGTATATTCTCAGTGTTCTCCCTCCTACAGAGTTTATCCTTTTTGATTTTGAGAAAAATAGCCAACCACCCAACTAGATATTATTTGCAATAGGTGTCTCTGAATTTATGTTATTGCTCATTTTGCTTAATATTCTGTTGCAGGTTACATTCAACCATGTCTTTGCAATTCTTCTGTGTCCCATTTGGACATGAAATGAAAACACTGATTATATATTATGTGTAATCGCAAGGTAAGTAAAAACAAGTATTATATGTGTTTTTGCTGCCCCTCAAATACACTGAGATTTGGGAAACTTATATGTGTTTGCTTCCATACAATCCGAAGTCTTGGGCCCATGGACCTAATATCCCTGATTATGTACATCAGCAAATATAAGGCTTTTAGACGTATTTGTTGGAGGTCTTAGAGGGATTCCTGTGTTTGACTAAAAAAAAAAAAATAAAATCCTTTTCTATGAAAATCACAGTCTCTATTCTTGGTACCAGACACCTAAAATCTGTAGGCAGAACTACTCATTGTTACACATGCCAAAATACTGCCCCCACACACTTTTGTCCTTCCTCCCCACCTTGGCTAATACATCCAGCACCCTTTAGATATTGTCTTTTTGCTTTTTCTGAATTGAGGGCCAGAGAGAGAGAAAAGCCTCAAAGTGTTTCCTAAGGTATATTGAAAAAATTATATATATGTGTATATATATATATATATATATATATATATATATATATATTAACCTTTTCAGTCTAATGGGAAAGTGTTAAAGTTCTGTATGAAAAAGTGGGAAACAACCTGGTATCTTGGTTGCAACCTACAGTCCCCACCCTGGAGACTGAAATGTACCTGAGCCTGGTCCATCAACTCCATCCTCATAACCTATGTTTAGTAGCGAAATTCTCAGGTATGTGGTGGTGCCATTTACATAATTTAGATTTTGATCTCCTGTTAGAAATTGGTTATTAAGAACAGAAAATATAACAAAAAGAGAGATTTTGTATATATTTCCATTGAATTATCATCTTTCACCTCTAACTGCCAAATTCTTTTTTTCACTAGAGAGAATTTTCTCAACACATCTTTTTTATAACTGTGCTGTTCACATTCATTGCTGGTTTTAGGAAATCTTGGTATCTTTTACCAAGGGTGAAATTTTATAGACCTAATTCTCCACAGATGAAATGAAAATGAAACTAGAATTTCTTATGTTTAAAAAGACTGCTAATATTTTCAATAATGATGACTTAGGACATAAAGCACCTGTGGCTTAAAAACTGATTAATATACAATGTTTTGACAGATTTTCCTTACTGTTGCTATGGTTGTTGATGGCTGATGATTCCTGTAAAGGTTGAAATAGTTATTTTAATATGGTTTGGTGAAGGAATCTGTAGAGTAATTTCTCAACAAATTTCAATTGCTGGTAGGGTGGTGTTTTTTTTTTTTTTTTTTTTTTTTTTTTGTTTGTTTGTTTGTTTGTTTTTTGGGTTTTTTTTGTGGTTTTTTGTTTGGTTGGTTTTTTTCTGTGTGTGTTGTTTGTTTGTTTGTTTTGTTTTTTGGTTTTTTTGGGGGGTTTTTTTTGGGTGGTTTGGTTTTTTTTGGGGTTTTTTTTGGTTCCCCCCCCCTGCCCTCCCATAAAATATATTCCTTGTAAGTATAAATTTATACTGGGAGGTGAAAAGCAGAAAAAATAATTTCACTTTTCACTGTTTAAAGCATAAATATAATTTTCTTCAATGGGGTTTACTGGATTTGACAAGTATTTAGTGAATATTGAACACCTATAATATATTTCCTTCTGACTGATGATGAACTGTAATTACTCTTTCTTAGTTAAAACACTTCCACATTGGAAAGATGATACATGCACAGTGTTTTAGGTTAATTGTTTCTTACTGATAGATTTTTACCAGTAAAAGCAGAAATTTTGGTGATTATGGATACAAAAGGAAATTAACACTAAAAATCTCTTCACAGAATTCAAGTTGCTTTGGGCAGCTATTAACAAAATAATGGCACAAAGTAAAACCTTAGTGTAGCCTTGGAGCATGTTAGTTTTGCCATGGACAACGTTTTTAGGAGTTTTCAGTATAAGCACAGGCAGACTAAAGTGCACCAGCACTTCCTTACTTTCTGGGAAAGGCAGTATTCTTTCAAGAGAGCTTGACTGAAGTGATAGGAAGTGATACATTGCATAGGACTGAGAAATGGTAGTGCTAATTAGCTTAGCTCTAGTGGTACTGAAGTAATACTCTCCCACCCCTCAGATCAGCAGGAATAGAGATCTTTTCTTAGCAATGACAATAAATTATTGGTGTGGGTTGCTACTCAGCAACCACAGTAATAGTGGTCATGGATCAGATTTCTGTTCCAAAGCTGATGTGCAAATATAAACCCAATATGTAATTCTTGGTCAGAAGTGCTCAAAAAAGTCAAAAGCAAGGAAAGGAAAATGCTCCACCTATGTCATGGTGCTTCGCCTTCAGAACTGATTTGGAACTGATTTGTATGCAATGTCCTCACAGTTGTATTGCTCTGTAGTTTGCCTTCAGTTACCTCCTATGAAGCACAAGGGGAATGGCTACGTGGAGGAGCAATGGAAAGGGTTAACTGCTGCCACCAGTGTTACTCATCTACCTTGCATCAGCTGCTAAAATTTGGTGTGTTGTCAAGATGCCAGCCAAAAACTAGCTGTGGGATAAATGAATTACTTTGAGGAAGGCAGTCTACTCTTACCTACTTTGTTGTTTACTCCTCAGTTATGGAAAGGATTAGATATGTATTATGCATATGGAATACAGTTGAAATTTACAGATCAAATATTGTCTGGACTCAGCAAATTTATTGTGCATTTGCAGATTGACTGTTGCACGCATATCTTGTAGAAATGCAGGCAGTGGGATTCAAAACTGGGGGAAGGTAGTATGTTAACAACTTGCCACTTATATCTTGCTCTAGAATAATATTATTACTCTTCAATATACTCAACAACAGTCGACAGAAATTTTTTTTCTGCCCATGACTGATGTTCTTGGAGGCTTCTTCTTCTTGGTCCCACTGATTCACTTGGCCGTGAGTGTTTGGCTGTCTCTAGCAGTCTGTTTATAATAGTGAATTCTGAACTTGTTCTCTTTGGGCCAAAAATTCACAAATAATGTCCAGCTTCTCAGCCTCATTACTTAATAGTACAGCTTGGCTTTGAAATTTTTACATACACTTAGTTGCTAGCACAGTGTTAAAACCTACATGTTATATTGTCTGAAGCTGCCTCCAATACAGTGCAATCCTCAAAGTTAAAAAAAGCTAAAACAAACAAGAACTTCAGCAATCATGAAGAATTAATCTTTACAGATAAAATTCCCAACTCTATGCATGCCTCTGCCTACTTTCTGATGGGATCATCTACTTTCCAGATGAGCCATTTTGCATGTGCACATGAGCTGTTGCTTAGTTCAAAGTCCTCTGAGCAGGTTATGGACTGCTTAACCCTTGGCTCTTCCTGATCCTGTATGAACTTGCTGCAAGTTGGATCTCAGTTGGATTTTTAAAAATGCTTTCTGGAAAATAATATGCCTCTTCTTATATCCAGGGCAGTATGGTAGAGAAGAAGGTTTGTATCAAAAGGTTCTGTGAGTAATCTGGTAATCTGTGTAATATATTTTAACCTAATATCGGGAATTCAACTGTCTAAATCAAAGGTAAACAAAATTAGACTAAGACACTTTTTCAACATATAAATATTTTCTGAAATGTTAGTATTTTTTTATGTCACAGAGGAAGAGGCTTGGGAAATAGGATTGTGCACTCCCATGCTCTGTTTTTTTTTTGGTTGTTTTTTTTTTTTTGGACTTTTTATCTCTTCAATCTGTACATTAGTATTTTGTTACAACAAAACTGATTTTTTTTAAAAAAGAGATAAAGTTGAGGGAATTCTCCTTTTCTAGAATCTTCAGTTTTACTGTCGTAGTAGGTATGTATGTACTGTTTTTGAAGCCATAATGAACAACTTTTATAGAAAAGGGATACCTGAGGAATGGACAAACATTTTAACTAAATATGGAAACAGATGCTCTCGTGCAAAATGCATGTTGAGCTGTTAGAGATTTATTACCCTGGGTTCATTACATCCTCCTCCACTGAGGCAGGATAAATGAAGGAAACAGGTTCACATAAAGTAGCATCAGTAATATTAACTAGCTACTGTTTTTTCCAAGGTTTTGCTTTCTTATCTGAGTGCCTCAAAATTAACCAACCTTTTTTTGAGTTTTGCTGATTATCAAGACAATTTATTTTCTTCCAATTTCAAATTTTTTATAAGTGTATTTTCTTCAGATTCTTTTTTATCTGGAATCAAGTATAAATTAACTAGGAAGAGAAAAAAAATTAACTGTTATTGCTTAGAAGAGGTAGAAAAATGAGGGCCAAATGTGCCAAACCTTGCTCCTAGATTTCAGTTGAAAGGATCCTTCATCTGTATCTTTCGCTTTTCCTAGATTTTGGCACAACAGATGTTTGTAAGATTTAGGACTCTAAATAAGTTTTAGATGATACAGATGTGAAAATATGAAGTGGAGAGAACAGAAAGGAATAGAAAGTAGCTAAAGATTTAGAAAAGGAAGACAATGTGTAGTGCTGAAAGATTAACTCTCAGACTCTAAGTACATCACTAGGGATTGTTCACTAAATTTTGTTTTTAATATTGTGATATTATATATTTGTGTAAAGGTGGTGGTGATTCCTAAAAATTTATTTTCTGATAAGATATACTTATCAGAAAAGTGCCAAGAAAAGAAAAATCTGTTTTGTGTTAAGTATTGTATGGTCAGCAGAACAAACTACTTAAATAGTCCATGAAATTATCTGGGCATAAATTCTTAATTAAAATAAAAATAATTTTAAAAAAATATAAAAAGCCTTAAAAATGGCTCCAATGTCAAGAAACATAGAAAATTTATATGATAGAAATTTAATGAATCTTATGATAGATACAGTGTACTATATGATGAGACTTTCAAAAGTGTAACAAATGGTGTTAGTAAAATTAAAATGTAGTCTAAGGAGAGAAAATAGTTTATCAAACATAAAGCAAAACCTCCAAACTCTGTGACTTGAACTCAGCTGAATTTTACTAAAGTTCTTAAATGCAAGTGTTCAATTATTGTTAACATCTTGACAATACGAAAAATGCAAAGCTGCAATGTTCAATGAAAGATTGCAAGGTATGTTGTTTTAAGTGAGTTTGAGGTTGTGGGTTAAAAATATAGAACTACTATACATATAGAACTGCTTGAAAATTCATGCCTAACTAGTTAAATAAAGAAGATGTTATAACAAGAAAGTCCAGGGACCCCATTTTGAAATGTATCTCTGCAACCTTAATAGTGGCATTTCTTTGTTTTAAGGCCTAGACACTTTCCTTTTTATATATTTATTTTTACGGAATTATGATAAAATTTTACACTCTTCACTACTGCAATTGTTCTGGCATTGGTTTTTGTATAAAAATCCCATTCAGACCTATACTATCTTTATTGTAGTTTGAGTGCTGTCTTCTAGGTGAGGTTATATGTTTTAAATGCTTGATAAATTCAAGCAGAAGAAATCACTGATATGTGTCTGTACCACATTCTTAAACACATATCAAGCAGAAATAAATAAGGTAAAATAACCTCAAATCCTACTAAGAGAAGTGTTATTGCTTGATAAAGTCCTTGGGAATTGCAATAGGTACAAATAAGCCCTCCAGTCTTGGAAATGATCAATGGCAGGTAAGCAGTCTCCTTTTGGTTATATTTCTTCTATTGTTCTGGAATGGACAATTACCATGTCAAAGGACTTAACCAACTGCTTTAAAATGTCATTAATTTTCTTAAATGAAATGTATCACAGGAAATAGCTCCAGTGCTTAATTTCAGAAGCTTGGATAATATACTGTGGACCTATCTTGGGACAAGCAGTCCTCTAACATTTTGTTTGCCCTTGAGATTTAGAAGGAATCATATCTATAGTATTCATAATAAGTAGCAATTTAACCAAGTTCAAATTAGATGTGAACAAATGGATTAACAAGCACCTCATTAAAATTTTAATTTCCATTCCATTTATCACTTTTAATAGAATCAACTCTGTTTCGGGGTGGGGGAGGATTAATTTCCAAGTATAACGTTAATTTCACTTGTTTTTATCAATAGCTTGAATTTTTTCCTGTAAAATTCACTTTGTGTAGTTTCGAAATATGCGACCTGCACATGGAAATAATAAATTTTAAAAGGATAAGGAAAATCTCTATTGATTTAGTGGGTATGTTTTTAAGTACTGAACTTTATAGTACTATTGTATGTATTTTCCTCTAAGTGGTAATATGTGCTTACCTGTAGTGATTTTAGGAAGAATAAATGAATTTAGAATAAGTACATTTGGGGAGTTATCTAAATAATTTCACTGAAAATACAAATGTAAATATTCAGAAGTAAATTGTGACTTTTAAACTTAACATTCAGATTCCAACTTCAGATCAGTATTTTAAAGTACTTTGAATTCCTTGGATAGCATATATCATAAATGTGCACAGTTTTCATAATTTAATGTTTTCATTCAAATAAAACTATTCTAAAACTCTAATGTGAATATATCTATTAGTGAAGAATGATTTTATACAAAAAGGCATTGGTTAAACCCATGGTTTATTAACAGTTGTTTTCAAGGGAAAAAGAAACCAATTATAGGAATGTAAGAATTTTATCTTTTGGGGGTTCACGTGGTCTTTGAAGTCTCTGTATTCTGTTGTGGTGCATTCTGGGTACCAGGTGCCAGTCACATAAAGCTTTTTTACAGGCATTTTTTTACCTCAAATATTTTCTTCAATTTTTTTTACATTTTGCACTGATATGTATATATAGATCACTGAGAGAAACAGGATAATTGTTTAGGGCCCTCTTTCTGTGTAGAACCAATATGAATGCCAAATTCTTAAGTCTCTATCAAATAAAACAGAGATATCTAAATCACTTAAAATCTTCCCACAACATGTGGGAAAGCAAGTAGCTTTCAATGTAATGGCAGAGTTGAGAGAGAAGAGAAAAATTGGAATAGTATTTTAGGCACCTGTGAGATTCTTCCAGGATGTGGTTTGGGCAAGAGAGAAAATAATAATATGAACAAATGTTGGAAAAAGATTTCAAAGCAAAGAGGTACGTTGTTTAAGATGAAGAAATGTGTTAGTCTTTTTGGTCATTACAGGTTGAGGCTAAACTTAGTATTTGTTGGGTGGGTTTTTTAGTGCTTTTGGATTTGTGCCTTTTTTTTTTTTTTTTTTTTTTTTTTTGTAAATAATATATCTAACTGTAGCTTCTCTGTAATTATGTAATCAATTTTAGAATGTATTTTTCACTGAATTGACTTCAGCAATGGTGCAGAAATCTAAATCTAAATAAGTACCACACCATTCATTAAGATCTTAAAAAAACCAAAACCAAACTATAAAATAAAAAAAAAATCACCCCCTAGGAATTAATTAAAAATAAAACCAATAATTCCAAGAGTAGCAACCTACCATAGTGAAACATGAATAGATCTTTCTTACTGTTTTTCAGGTAAAGTAGTTCTGAATTTCCTGTTAAGGAGAACTACCTTAACATTTTGCGAAAGCGATAATTCAGGAAAATGTTCTGATTTCACATCTGAAACATAAGGAAATATTAAAGATAAAGAAACCTTGAAAGTGCATACATATAGCCTTGTGGTAGTGCTTCTTGTTTGCTGCTGAGGGTGGCCGACTACTTCTTTCAGGAAGAACTGTATGAGTAGGTTAATGAGGAGAAATGGTTGTCTGGATGTAAGCCATGCATCAGGTCAAATTAAATGTATTGCGATACCTTTGTTGTTTAACTTCTTCAGCAGCCTGAATTTCCATTCTGCAAGATTACTTTATGTTTTTGAACTTCTCTTTGGCAAAAGAATAAACAGAATCTTTTTTTCCCTCTAGTCTACTTTCTGTTCTTGAGAGTTTTGTTCTGTGACAGGTTTACATTCTTTAATGTGTAATTATATCTCTGGTATTAAAATGTCTTATTTGATGTACTTCGATTTCACCCTAGGTCTACAAATTCATTTATGTCATACAGATTCAGAGGTAACTTGTAATAGCAGCCATTTTTAAAATATCATGGTTTAACTCCAGTGAAAAACTAAGCACCATGCAGGCACCTGTTTACCTTCCCACACTCTGCTCTTCAGGGGACGGTGGAGACAATTGAAAAAGTAGGAAAAAAGTGAGAAAATTCAAGGGTTGAGATAAACACATTTTAATAGGTAAAGCAAAAGCTGTGTACGCTAGCAAACGTAGGTAAAGAATCCATCCACCATTTCCCATGGGCAGGCAGGTGTTAAGCCATCTTTTGGAAAGCCGGGTTCCATCACATGTAATGGCTCCTTGGGACAGCAAACACCATAACTCTGAGCTTCTCCTCCTTTTATTCTTTTTCCCTATCTTTAAATTTTGAGCATGATGCCATATGGTATGGAATATCCCTGTGGTCATTTGGGGTCAGCTGTGTCAGCTGTGTCTCCTCCTAAATCCTCGTGCACCCCTGGCTTGTTTGCTGGTGGTGTGGGGTGAGAAGCAGGAAAGACCTTGGTTCTTGTGTAAGAACTGTGCAGCAATATCTAAGACGTACCTGAATTATCAACCGTTTCCAGTGCAAATCCAAAACACAGCCCTTACTATCTACTATGAAGAAAATTAACTCTACCCCAGCCAAAACCCGCTCAGTAAATCACGCTTTGCTTTACTACTTTATTAAGTAGTGTTTTGACAGGTTCTAATCAAACTTTTCTTTCTAACTTGTTGGAGACAAAAGAATATGTCAAAGAACTAAAGGGTACTTTGAGTTATTAAGGTAAATTAATTCTGGTAATTGCTATGAAGGTAGAAGATTGAAGTACAGGCTAAGGTTAATAAAGATAATTTAGACATTTTATTTATATATATACACTTTCTGTTTCTGTCAGGATTTAAATTTCCCAGAATGCCTGTTTAGTTTGGATTTCAACTAGTGGCCTGAATGTAATCAAAGACCAGGAATGTACCTGGAAAAGTACAACTCTTTGCTCCTTTTCCAGAAGGTACAGTTTCTCCTGTAAATTTAAGTCACAGTTTATGGAAAAGATGTCTTGAAAAAAAAAAGAAAAAAAGAACAAAAAAATAACCAAGAGATAAACACCAAAGCCAGAGAAAAACAGAAAAAGAAGTCTGTTAACCTCATTTGCCTGGGTATTTTCAAAGACACAGCCTTGTCTTTCTGCCATTAAAAAAAAACACATGAAAAAACCCAATCTTTTAAGGAAATCTCTGTATTTTGCAAAAAGGCAGATGCAGTGAATAAGTATTTCCCTTCTGAGTATTCTGTTCTGTGAAGTACTAATACACAACATGATGATGAAATATTGTCATCAAAGGCAAGTTTCCAACACTGACAGATATTTAACATCCTTGTGATTGAAAGACTCAGAGCACTTTTCTTTTTGTATCTTTTTAACATCTTAATCAAAATGTCTAAGGTACATAGCTGAATGCTTACAGAAGTCTAACTAGTCTCTGGGGCCCTATGATGGCTTGCACATTTGTGATGTTATTTGACGGATTATACATTAGGCCATTTCAAGCATTGTTCAAGTCAGTAGACAATCCAAAACCATAGTGTAAAGTGGTTTTCAGTAAAAATTCTAGTGAAAAGATTTCTTTCCATTTAAGCGGATGAATGGCAATAATATTTACATAGAAATGCTTTTCTGATGCCTGTTATGACTTAAATCTTTAGATCTTGAGGCTGATCATGTAGATCAGTTTCAAACTTAGATATTATCATAGAATCTTATACTGGTTCAGATTAGAAAGGACTTCAAGAGGCCAACTCCCTCCTCAATGCAGGATAGACTGTAAGTAAGATTTTATGCAGTCTGGGACTGCAAATTTCTAAGGATGGAATCTGCATAACCTATCTCATCAACTTATTCCAGTGTTTGACTGGTCTAGAGGTTGAAATTTCCCAACATCTACTCACAACTTTTCTTGCTTCAATTACATGTTCTTTGTGTGTCACAGGGTAGGTGCTCTGTCCCCTGATCATCTTGGTAGTCCTCCTCTAGTATATTCCAGTTTATCAATGGCTTTCTTGTAGAATAGGAGGCAGCAGAATAGGATGTGCTATTAGATGGTTAGTACTGGGATAAAGTGCTGAAAGAATATAATCACTTATCTGGTCTACTGGGTCCACATAACCTAGGATGGTGCTGGCTGCCTTTGCTACCAGGATACACTGCAGGCTTATTTCAGCTCACTGTTTGCTAAGACAGGTCTTTTCCATATGAGCTGCTCCCCAGGCACTCAACCCACAGTTTGTAATGGTAGGAGTTCTTTCCCACCTGCAGACTTAGCCTTTGCCCCTACAGATTGTGTTTGGCCATTGTCTTGTCCAGGCCACTCTGACTAGCAGTTCCATTCTCCAGCATAACTATGGAACCCTTTCCAGTTTGGTGTCATCTGCTGACTCAGCGAGAGCTTACTCTCGGTTCTCCTCTAGGTCATTGTTGGGGTTGTTAGAGAGGAGAGTTCCCAATACACATCCCTTTAGTACTCCACTTGTTGCTGGCCTCCAGGTAAAGTTTATCACATGAATCCCCCGAGCTTGACTATCCAATCAATTTTTTTTTTTAATTTGTGTAGCAGTCCATAAATCCAGAATAACATATTGCAGTGGGTATAGTAATATAGTGGAGACAATGTTTAAAGCTTGACTGTTGATAGTGAATCCTGGACAAAGTTAAAATATCTTGGAATGAAGAACAACAGTGATGCCTTTCAGGACTTTTCCATTGTCTAGGAGATAGTCCATATCCTGATGGGCAAATTCACCATTTTTATACAAACAAATGTTTGGAGTGTGGAGTCAAATTGCTTATCATTTGAAAATAAGTTGTTTAGAAGTGATGCATCATTACTTGGAGCAATGTGATGGGTTATGATCTTCTCATAGAGATCATAAATTTGACATATTTAAGTATGAAAGCCTTCATTTCATCCAAAATGTTTTTAAAATCTATCATCTGATACTTATGTGTTTTGGAACAACCAATAGGAGAATAGAAAAAATGCTGAAATAAAAATGCATGGCAGAGTAAGGAAATTATTTTCTTCTGAAAAGTCTGGACTAAGTGAACTGAGATGGTCTTTGGGTGCTGTTGGTTATTCTTCCATTGTTTTAAAACCAAAAGTAGTACTCTTGACTTGCATTTCACCAAATCAAGCTATTTATTTCATGTATATAATGCATCTGTTTTACTAAACAGGTTTTTGAAGGGTAGGCTTATATTTCTTTTCTTGTCAGGAAAACCCAGCTTGCTATTTTTTTTTTTCTTTCAGTGTGGCAGAATCTCAGTTAAGATAAATTCACCATCTTGACTTGGCATTAATAGTACTCCATTTAGATATACTAACAAAGAATTTGTAGCTCTGTTTATGCCATAATGGCCTATGGTTTCATTCTGATTGGTATACAATGTGATTTTACCAGTCTTATTTTTTTAAGTAGCAAAACTCAACCTTGTAAAAGTCTTTGTACTGTGTTTATGTAGAAAGTCTATTTTCAGTCTTGTGCAGGTACTTAAAAAACAAAGAAGCCTATAAGGTTGCTTACTTTCAATAAGACCTTTTTTTTTAGTTGTTCTGTACAGTTTTTTTCTAAAAACTTCCTCTTTTTTGTTAGAACTCATCATTTTACTGTCTGAATTCCACATGAAGAATAAAATATGCTTATGGTGATTGCTATGGGTTTTAGTCTTGTGTATTCATATGCAATAGAAACTTCTGAGTAAGACAGTCTGAAATTAATTTGTGACAACTGTGATGTTCACATAAAAATATCTTGAGGGTCCAAGGTTAGGTTGTGAGACCTCACCTGAAATCCTGTGTTCAGCTCTATGGTCTCCAGCATAAGAAAGACACAAACCTTCTTGAGCAGTCCCAGAGGAGGGCCATGAAGGTGGTGGGGAAGCTGCAGCACTTTTCCTAGGACAGGCTGAGAGAGTTACGATTGTTTAGACCACAAAAGAGAAGGTTCTGGATAGACCCTACTTAGCTCAGCCTTCCAGTTCCTACTATAACCTTACAGGATAGATGGAATGGGACACTTGATCAAGGAGTGTAGTGATAAGACAAGAGGTAATGGCTTTACACTGAAAAAGGATAGATCCTGTTTAGATGTAAGAAATTATTTTCTGTGGTAGTCATGAGGAACTGGTTTCTCAGAGATGCTGTGGGTGCCTCATCCCTGGAAGTGTCCAAGGCCAGATTAGGAGGTGCTTTGAGCAACTCAGTCTAGTGAAAGATGGTCCGTCCTGCCTATGGCAGGAGAGTTGGAACTAGATGATCATTAAGGTCCCCTTCCACCCCAAGCACTCTATGATAATTACTTCTGGGGTTTTTTAATATACATTTATAGTATTATAATCCTATATTATAGTGCAGAATTGATACTACCAGAGAAGGTATTTTGAAGGAACTAGAATTTTCAGTGTGCCACTGTCTTATTTCCTGTCTTTCAAGTGTCATAGAAAAAGCAGATGGTTCTGTAGATCATCTGATTGAAAGATGGAGAAAAGTTACAATCTGTAGCTCAGCCTGGATTAAATGAATCATGGACTGACTGGAAGAGCTGTTCAGAGAAATAAATAACTGGTTTTTTTAGGTATTCCTTTCTTATATTTGTTAAATTCAAACTAAATTTTTTCAATTCTATTTTTGAGCATCTTTCAAGATGTTACCTCAGTGTTTTCATGGTAGAAGAGAGTAGTAGTCTTTGATTTGTTATTGTTGAAACTGCTGACATGTTGAAAAACTGGTACTGTCTCTGTACACCTTCCAACATCACTGATTCTTGCTACAGGCTTTAAGCCTGCAAGAGTGGCTTCTGTGATTACCTCTCCTGCAGTTTCCAAGGCTGAATATGTTGACAAAAAAAACCCTTCAAAAGCTTTGGTCTTTAATCCAATCATATGAGTTTGTGGTTTTCTTTTCTCTTGGGTTTCTTTTCTGCCTGTGGTCTTTCTTAGTCTTCTTAGCACTTTTGCTTTTTATTGCCCTACAACTCTTGGCAGCCAAGGTGGGGGAGAAGTACTGATAATGACAGATGGGACCTTTGACAGTAGAAGTTTTTTAAAGCATGTGGAAAAATGTTAAAATAAGAGTGAAGAACTTCAGAAGGGGTTTTAACAACTTGTTATCTGGTAAATTTAGTATTTAGCTGTTTGGTGTTGCTCTGCTGCTGTAAAATCAGTTATGTTTATGTTGTTTAAAGCATATCAGAAATAAATGAGGAAATAAAGATGTTTCTTTACATATTGATGTACTTAAAACAAGGGGACACTTAGGTTTAATTACTTATTCTTTTTTAACAGTTTTCACAGTACTTTCTCCAACTGATCTACACTTTGTTCACTGTACCAGGACAAATTCTTCCTAGTTCTGGTTCCACTCTTCTGGTTAAAGGTGGTCCAGTAATCGGACTACAATTAAATATCTGTTATATGAAGCACTGAAAGACAATAGCCTGGGAAAGCCAAATCCATCATAAGAAGCTTAATTCATGTTTTTGTTTAATCTATAATATGCAATATTAACAATGCATTAAAAAAAGAAAGAGAAAAACCCCCATGTTTCATGCATGTATTGAATTAGGCATTGAAAGAAATTGTTATTGAATAATGATACTGCTGATTGACCTGCAGGATAGAAGTATGATGAAGTATATAGAAGGAATCAATGTATGTAGTAAAATGTATGGGAAATGTTTTAGAACAAAAAAGTTATTTTACCACTTAGTCTATAACTTGTGTTTTTTCATTACTTGAGTACCTGTGAGAGCAATTGGACTGTAAGAGAGTTAAAAACAATCATAATTTACTATTACAAATATTTAAACTTCAGAGAAGAGCTCATTAAAATTATAACTACCCTGTGAAATTCCATGTTGTGTTACTAATTTGGTCTATTTTTTTCCTTTACAAAGTAGTCTTTTAGTGTCTAGCGTAGCAGCCTGTGACTTAATCATTAGATTTATACTTCCTGTCCTTAGAGTGTTGAAAGGTCAGTAGAATCAAAAAACATTGCCTTTGGCCATCCATTATGAGTCACAGACCTATTCTCCTTTGTTGAAAGCAACTATCAGACTATCTAAAAGGTATTCCTTTCAAAGTTGCAATGCTTACTTTGTTTGCCTTTTAATCAGTTGGAGTAAAATCTCCCAAGCATTTGGAACTTCTAAGCAATTTGCTTAGAAACGGCAAATGATCTGACTGACCTTAGCTGCCTATATTGCCAACCCTTTGAAGAAAAGCTGTTTTTAAGACAGGAGATGTCAGAATAACATGAATAAAAACTGTGTATTTAACTATAACTTTAAAGAAAGAATGTTGGGATTTTAAATGACTTGCAATGTTAATCACTAAACACTAGTCATAATTTTAGTCCCTTACTGGAAATGCAATTCACTAGTAAGGTATTTCCTAGGCAGTTATTTCCTGAAATAAAGAAGATAGTAAGAAAAGGTGCAAGAAGGATTTGTTAAGAGTTTACTAAGGACTCAATGGAACATAGCTGCAAGTGGTCATTATGTTACTATATCAGTATTAATATCCATGCTGCATGTACTCTGAAGTATATTTGAGTGCTGCTTCTAAGTGTGGCCTCTGAAGAACATTCTGCCAAAGAGCAGAGTTGGAAGCTGTTATCTTGGGATACGTGGCTTGTGTGTCAATTACCCCAGTGCCTAAGACCAGCATTGAATGTACTAACTTAAGTACATTGACCCTTGCACTCCAACCTTCTGGGCACTTCTGGTTTACAGTTTTAACAGTCCAGGGACCATATAACACTTAAAGCAAGGACATGCTAGCTCTGCAGAAGAGTGTCATCTGCTTCAATAAATGGTGTAAGACAGCTGTGGATCATGTTTTGCATATTTCTTAAATTTTAAGTTACAAGGATGCACTAATGTAAGAATTATTTCTTTATTTAGTTTGAAACTTAGTAGAAAGAATGTGCACCTACTCTAGGTTTTGTGTTAGAGTTTAGGGAAAGGATTAATTTGATAAGAATGAGTTTATTTCCGTGAAGTGCTGAATAGTTTTTGACTATGCCATCAAAGGTTGAAGCCTTGTAAGAAACTTAAAGAACCTGAAGATACAGCTTTCAGCTGTAGAAGCCACTTGTCACTGACCCAGATTAGATGCTGTTAAATGTATTAGTGTGTGCTGCTTCTAGAACAAACAGACTTAAGAACCAGCAAGATAATTTAATGATATAAAAATGCAGATTTATGCTGAAATGTTTTTCTTCTAGAGTGAAGTTTTAATCTATATAATCTAAATTCTGTAGTAGAATTAAATTTTTTGTGCATCCAATGGATTTAAACATCTGGAAATGGTACTCTGTGTGTTACAGCTTCTACACTTAAAAGTCTTTAAAGGCCTACATAAAAAGTGGAGACTTCTTCCAGTCTCTTACAAAAACCACAACAAAATAAAAAAAATTCCCTCTGCATTTTGTAAATACTGAGTAATATGTGATATATATAATTTGATATGGACATGATATATACATGTCATGTAGCTCTCTAATCATGCATTCACTTAATGTATTCTGGTATAGAGAAGTACATAGGAAAAGTGTTCTGAAGTAGCCATTGTGTTCTAGAACAGGAGAAAAATAATTTTGGCAGATTGAGGGCTTATTTTTGACCTTCTAGATTGTTGTGCTCCATATAGATTTGATTCTGCTATAATAGAAAGCGTAATTTCTATGATTTTAATTGACGTCTTAGATGCTATTGTAAGATTTGGAATTGATAATGATGGTGACAGAGACCTTGGAAAAATTCAAATAGAATTAGGTTCAGAATTCAGTCTTGAGAATGTAAGAATAGTAGAATATTAATATACTTTCAGCTTGAGTTGTCAATTGTATTTTGTAAGTTTGAAATCTGAGTAAAGTGAAAGGACTCTGGTGGATGTTACTTCCTTCTCTTCATATTGCTAAACAGCCATGGCAGGGCTGACTTCTATCACTAGCTCAATTTTGCATGTGAAATATCCTAGACCACAAAGGAAGTAGTTCTTGAATTTTCCCCTGTAGAGAAATACTCCTGGATCCACTTTGGTACAACTGGAAACCTCATTTTCTTTTAATGTTCTGTAACATTTTCTGAGGGAGTCCATATACATTGTCTGGTTTGCTTAAACCTGGATTTAATAGCATAAAGTTTAAGGACTGTGTAGTGAAGAATTGCAGTACAGACAATAAGAATTTTCTCATGAAAAGAAATCATGAAAATCAAGTCTCATGAAAAAAAAAAAGGAGCTTTATGAAAGGTGTTCAGAGTATTAAATGGAAGGAATATAATGAAATAAAATTAGTATGCTTATGCAAATGACCTAGCTATGACTTCATAATTTGTAATGGTATTCAGTTAGGCAGTGTTTACACTTGTTAATGACTTCCTTTATGAGTGATAATTGATCTTACTCATTATCATATTAAATCCTTGATCATATGTCATTAGTTGGGAATGTAATAAATGGTCTGTTTGATTTTTAGTGTAATGAACTAATTAGACTAATTAAAATCAATATGTGTGCCAATATTAGACTTTGAATCCAAATGCTGCTGTCTGCTGGCTAAAAATCAGCAACTCAGTAAAAAAGTGGCCTAATGCTGATTTATGAGCACTTGATGAACGTGAGGTAGAATAAATTGCTTGTAGTAGTAGAAACAGCATTAGTGAAATACAAAGTACCTTGTAAGATCAGGAGTAAGGGCATACTTACATCTGTAGTTACGTGGCACCTTTAAACCTTCCTGGTTGATTGGATCATTCTTCAGAAATTCTTCATATTAAATATTGTAAAGTGCATTAATCTATATTTATAAATGTAATATTCTATGCATGTGTCTGTATGTACATGCAATTAATTTCTCTCCATGAGTCTTTGTGTTTTTGTATGTTAGCACATTTTGTAAATTTTACATTTTTACTGCACTTTTTATTTTTATAGTATTTTGTAAATATAACAAATAGGTTACATTTTCAAATCCAGTAATGTACTGTTATTAAATGCATTATTCAACCATGGTATCAATTCACTTTTATGTTTGTGAGGAATTGTGTTTATAAGCCCTAAGGGAGACAGGAACACATCCTGTAGTTCTGTAATGACCTTTTGGAGAAGAAGGGAAGGGAAGGGAAGGGAAGGGAAGGGAAGGGAAGGGAAGGGAAGGGAAGGGAAGGGAAGGGAAGGGAAGGGAAGGGAAGGGAAGGGAAGGGAAGGGAAGGGAAGGGAAGGGAAGGGAAGGGAAGGGAAGGGAAGGGAAGGGAATATTTTTACAGAATTCAAGATCTTGTAGCTGCAAAGCAAAATAATGTTGGAAATCCTTTTTGGCTCAAAGAAGAAAGTAGAAACAAATGTGGGGTGGTGGGGAGAAATATGCCACATTCTTATTTTTGAAAAAATACTGCTCAGAGAAAAATGTTCGCATGTTTAATTTTAAAATATAAATTAATGTATTTTTTAATACGCATACTTTTAAAAAGTCTGCTTAGATTCCTCTTAGATTCTCTGTCAAGCATGTGATATCTGCAAAATATAGTACCTCTAGTAATGCCAAGTATTATCCAGATCAGATAACAGATCTGATATCCAGATCAGACTATTTTGCCAGCCTTACACTATTTATTTTGCAGTAATTATGTTTATTTTGTCACTAAGAAAGGTCAAGGGCTACTTTCTTTCATCTTTAGTTGTTGCTTGGGTTTTTTGTTTGTGTGTTTTTTAAATTATAATTATTTTTGTTTGGGTTTGGTTTTCTGAGTTTTGTTTGTTTGTTTGTGGGGTTTTTTTGTTTGTTTGTTTGTTTGTTTTTTTCTTGGATTATATTTTGCTGGGACACAGACACTCACAATTAGTGGAGTCCCTGTCCTTTCCTCTCACCTCCTCCCCCACGCAGTTCCATCCATGCACAGTGTGATATTGAAGAGAATACAAAATGCAAGAGAATTCAGTACTTTGTTTCTCACACCTTGAGGATATTTTAGATCACAAAGTTGTGAGAACGCTGATAAATAAAGCAAAATAAATTAGGCAAACCCAATATCTAACTAAATCATACTAATGGTCAGTACAAAAAAATTTAATTGTAAATAAGTAAATATGAGGAAATAGAGCTCAGAGTCTTATGACTCTCAGGCCTAAACTTAATCCATGAGATCATGCAGCTTTGAGGAAGTACCTCTTCCACTTAAGTCACTGAAAATGTGGGTGTTCAGACACTCTAAATTTCAGGCTTTGTAGGAATAATCCCTTAATCATCTGACCTAATTTTGATGATGAATATTTTAAAATAGTGGTGACTTATTAATAAGGATTTCAGAAAGGCATGATTTGAAATAGGTGTCAACTCTAATTTAAACAAGTACTTGAAGAAAATCTAGAGGATTAATGTAGACTTAAATTGATTGTAGCCATTGAAATTTCATTTTTTCCTTGAGCTTGTAGACAGAAGAATTCGTGTTCAGAATATGTACTCATGTACTGTAAAGTGAGAATAAAATCTGTTAAAATAGTTTACCTTTTTAATGGTCCTTTAACTGGTTTATCTGAGACATTAAAGCTTATGAGTGTTTTTCACTAGATAATTACAAATTGTCAGTTTTAGGAAAATCAGTAAGTGGTAATAGGAAATTCTTAACTGAATATCATTGCCTACAATATTTTAAAATTTTAGTCTTGGATGAGATCTGAACAGAAGCTTGAAAACAATGTGTAGTAATCTAAATGTGGTAGAAGACGTATTGATTGGAAACTTCATTATGGCAAGGACTACTTGTAGTTCTCAGATACTGTGAACATCCATTGCAACAAACAGACTGGGCTTTGGAGAGTATATGCAGCTTGAATCCCAGAGAACATACTTTGTTTTGTGCTTGAAGCAGTATACCCTGCAAACATAAATGAGATCCTTTATGTCTGAGATGCATTCACTATGCATATTATCAGCCCTCTGATCCAAAGCACATAACCAATGTCCTTGATTCATATAAAAGTGTTGAATGCCCTGAGGAGCTGTGTGGGTTTGAAACATCTGACAGTTGTTTGTGAGATGGCACGAGTTCAAGTACCTTTCTTAGCAGCAAGGGAGAGAACAGACACTTCTGCAAGGTTTTTCAAATCAATTTTTTGTCCTTCATTTACCAAAGTTGAGAACGCAACTAGTTTTAAATGGGGTGGCTCTCTCCATTAGTATGGTAAGTGCTCCACCATGTCGTTCTTCTCATACGAGAGAAACAGAGAATAAAAAGGAATCTCATGTACATTTTTGTTGAATCTTGGCCCAACAGAAGGCAACAGTAACCCTTGACTTTAGTTTTACTAGACTGTCTGTTAGGCAAAATGTCTGCACACTACTCCATTATTACTCTTGCAAGGCTTAATGTCTGATTTTGAACTTTGAGTTTTCCTTAAAGGAATTCTGTAGAAAAGAGGCTACCGTCTTTGATGTTATCTTCTTTATTGTTGTTGTTGTTGTCATTGTTTTAATATTTTTAATATTTTTTAATATTTTTAATATTTTTTCCCCCTGAGATATAAAGAAGAAAAATTTATGAGATTTTTCTTTTTAAGAATTATTTTACTTAAATGCCTTCTTTAATATAGCACTATTTCTCTCCATCTATGAAATTATATTTCACTGACTTAAATCTTAAAACTTTTTTGAGGATGCTTATATAGTTACGATAGTTTCAGCCTTATTTTTTATTTCATATTACTGGTATACTTTATTCTTGAAGAATACTTTCCTTCCTGGGTAAGTGAGGAATTTCAAGGTAAAGATAAAAGGGATGGGGGAAAAGGGTAAGAGCTAAAATGTGTCAAGTTCTTGCTTACAGAAGGGAGGTGAGAAATTACTGATCAATGGCAACAAGTGTCTTAGTGAGTAAGTTTCTGTGCTGCTGAATAACTCAACCCCATCTGAGAGTTCATATGCCAGACAAACCATGACAGGGCATGACAGACTTTGGATCCTGTGATTATGTGTTTGTCCAGCTTACCTAAATAATTGACAAGGGATTCTAGCGTTTCTTGTCCATGGGATGCAAAAAGTATTGTATTTGGAGACATACTTTTATTAAAAAGAAACCTGCAGCCTGATACTTTAATCAGCATCATGTGTTCATGTCATTCTTGTGTGGATGAAGCACAAGAATATGTAAAATCTTTACTGTTTGTCTATTTTGTTGTCTCAGTTGTACTCAAATTAATCTGCCATCAAAGAAAGTCTTAGAAGTACTTCAAAACATTTATTCAATTCTATAACACTTAATTTGTAACAAGAACCAACCAATCTAATCTAGGCTGCTGTTATTCCACCTTCGTACAGACCTTCTGAAATTCCTCAGACTTTTTTAGTAGTCTGAAATGTGGAGTTACTTAGAGTTTGTATTGGTCTTTTAATTCACTCCTGAGAAAAAAAAAAACAGCTTCCTTACAGGATATAAAATACTGTTTGCTGGTGCTGAAGAAATGAAGACCCCAAGTGAATAAGAACAAAAACACTTTTCAGGCCCATGGCCAACTCATGGTTTGCTCAGGGAACAGCTTAGCCTTGCACTGCCAGTGTTGATGCCATCATGCTATGGAACAGGTTCCCATCATGTGTGTCATGAGGAGCAAACCATGATGGTGCCCTACTGCTGTAGCATAGTGAGGAATGGTGGTCCCCACTCCTTGCCTGGTCCCCACTCCTGCCCACTTCATGCATGCCTGCATGATAATGTAACATCTTCAGGTGGAGCTACACCCCCTGCACACCCATAGGAACTCTCCAGAGCTTTCAGCAACAAGGGGTCTTCTGCTCTTTCTGCTGCTTCTGGTGCTTCTGCACCACAGCAAATGGTGGCAGACACACTATGGGAGTATCTTACTCAGATGAATGGTTTCAGGCAAATGCAGTTTAAAGGACACATTGTGCCCTTAAGGAGCCACAGCTCTGTGTGTCTTTAGTTCATGGTCCTTTGCCTCAGATTCCTCTGAGTTTTGGAGCCATGAATTAGGTGACTGTACATGTAGAGGGAGGATTTATGGTAATGGAAACCCTACCTGGTGAGGTATTAAGTGCTGCCTTTCTGGAATAACGGTAGTTAGTAGCCCTTGCCTCCTTCAAATTCTTCTGCTGAAATCCACTGCAAATACTTTGGCACAACCTCACAAAAATGGTGGTGCTTGTTTCTGTGGAATATGGCAGTACCAAACTCTTCCCAATCAGTTAGCTATTGATTTAAGATTATACCATGGCAAGTGACTGGTTATAAAGATCTGCAGTGCTGTGCTGCAGACCTGGCACTGTTCTCTCTTTACTGGTTGTGTCCTCAAACTCATCCTTAAATGCACAAGGGGCCCTGAACGTCATTCTGTATGATGCCTCTCACACGACCTTAGATAATTTTTAGCAACTGACCCTTATGTATTTTTCAGTAGGTGTTGTGGCTGCTGCTGCAGGCTATACTGAGTGCCACTTGCCTGGAGAGCACAGCCTAGGACCCCAGGACCTCACAGACTTTCAGCTTGGTCCTGCACTACTGCAGGGTTGTGGTGGGCTGGCAGTCCTGCAGAGAGGCCCAGGCTTGCAGGCAGCAGGTCACTAAGTGGATGCCTGCACCAAGTTCATGTGAGACTCATTGCTCCTTTACTAGCAAAATCTGCACTGGGAAGCTGCCAAAGTACATTCTGGACTTTTTGCAGTATGCCTGGCTACTCTTGTCTAGCAGACATGTTGTCTGCATCAATAGTAATACAGGAATAAATACATATATATATATATATATCACCTGAACATTGAGGTTTGTTCTAGTTCAACACAACAAATGCCATATGGGCCTTTGTGACCAGAGTGGCAGCTACCTGCAAGCACCACATACACCATATCAGCAAGGGCTCCTCATAAATCCTTCCTACATCAAGACAAATAGAAACAAGAATGGTTATCTTAAGCTCTCTCTTTATATGCTCAAAGGATACAATATACCCCTCAAAATAATACTTGAAGCCTCCAACGAACATCTTTCCTCACCATATCAAGCACAGGCAATAACTCAGTAAAGCTCCCTGACCTGAGAAAAGGAAGTGGGTCAGGAGTCTTGTATCCAGTTACATTCTTTGGCAAGGCTGAGGTGCTCTGGGCTCATAGTTATCCTCAGATTTAAATGTTTCTGTAGTCACTGAAGACAACTCTGTCTGTTGTTCTTTTGAATTCCTTTGGGTAGTTTATCCCTGACAGTTATTAATTGTTTATAAAGCTGGAGCTCTTATATCTGGCAAGATTCTGGTGTAAGTGTTCATATCAAGCTCTGCCTACTGCAACGTGGAGTTTTAACCCTGTGAAACTGCAGCATATATAGGTTTTCATCAGTGCAGAAGATGACCAAGTATGTTCTAAGCAAACTATGATTTTCCTGCAGTTAGATAATTGAAATATGATAATCTTTTTTCAACTAAATAATATATTATTCTTTTCAGTGAACATTTCTAGTAAAAACTTTCATTTCTAGTGCACAACAAGAGTGCAATGAAACTTTAGCAGCCTGATGATGTAAATATTAGTAGTTTATTTCTTAAGATATTCCCTTGTAAATTTAATATTTTAACTACCTACAGGTAGAAAAAAACCACCCTAATCTAAACCAAAGCCAAACTGATATTAAAATACACAAGTAATTAATTTATTAACAGCACATAAACTGAGAGAGTATATGAAACCAAACAAGTCTAAGTCAAATGTATAATAATTTAACACTAGAGGCTATGCTAAATATAAATTTCACACATTACCATATGCCTGTCTTGTGGATTGATGAGGCAAATTCAAAACCAATATATTTGAGAGTGAATGTATATAGAAATATATGAAAAATATTTTCAGAAGAAAACCACGAACAAGTGGACACATCTCACTAGGTTTAACAGATCTTTATAATTTATTAATTTTGCAATTGTTTTTAATTTGTTCTAACCATATGTATCTCTTCAAAAAACTATTTCTCAAAATTTCCTAGGAAAGCCGAAGTTTTTAATGCAAACTTTCTATTTTACAGATATTACAATAATTAATCTTAATTATAATTATTAATCTTAATAAATTCTAAACCAAATATATTCTTAACATGTTTGTAAAAGTACGTGATACTTTTATTTTGTATTCAGGCCCCCACGATAGTCTTTGTTATATAAGAACACAATCTTGTTGTTGAATAGTTCATTCAATTGAGACAAAGCATAAGAAAAAAACTCTAATATTTGTTGTAAAGCATTGGATTTGTATTTTGATTGCCAAAAGCTCCATAATAGAACCCTTTAAAGGAATACTAAAGAAACTCTTCATTCCATCTTTATGCAGCTATGAAGAACATAATAGAGAATTTTTCACACTGTAGAAATGTATCTGCCTTCCCACTACAATTTTCAAATACAACAAATTTGAAAACCAAAGCATATTTTCTAAATTCAAAGAGGAATTCAAACAAACAAAGCATAGTTACCAGAATAAGGATCCTGATTCACACCAGAAAATCTTCTGAAATACTTCCTTTACACATATCAGCTTAAGTTGGTTATGGAACGTATTGGGTGCCTAGACAGTGAGAGAATTAGGCCACCTTCTGACTTGTATCAGTGTATTTTCTTTCTTGATGTCTCATAATGTTAAAAAAACTCAATCAAATTGACATAAGCAAAACAAAGTATGAAAATTGCTCATGCTACTAAGATTTTGCAATTTTCTACAAGGTAGACTTTCATACTCCAGCGTACAAATATCCAGAGTAACACTTTTAGCACAATGTAGCATCCTATAATTTTGTTTAAAATAAAGCCTGAATTGAGAAAATATAAATTCTAAATAAATCATATAGATATATTTTTCTCCCATTCTTTTTATAGTTGCACAGAAATAGCTTGGAAAGTAGTTTTAAATTTATTCACTTCTGGTATCATTTTTAATTTGCATCTTGCTGCTTGATGCCTCCACTTGATGGGTACAATATGACAACAGGTAATAGATACAATAACAGTAAAACAGTGATCATTACTGCTGGGACTAGAAACACCCATCATGGCTTTTTTTTTTTTAGCTTTCCTCAGCTGGAAAGTTTTGACATCTGCTGGTTTGGGACATAGCTGAACAGCTGTCAGCAGTGGGGTAGCTGCTCTCAGCAGCAGTTGGCGGGATGGCAGGGTGCCAGCTTGTACCATCTGTGCGCCTGACATTTCATTCTAATTAACAGTAGGGTTAATTGTTCTGGCAGGCTCAAATGTAGTGTCTAACATTACCCAAGGGAAACATGTACAAGTGCAGGAGTGGCAGGGAGCTGGGGACAGCGTTGCTAACAAACCTATTGAGGGAGAATGGTTAACAACTACTGATGATTTTACTAGCTGGCCACATGCAATAAGGCTGAGGTATTTTTTTATTCTGATGAATTATGCCAAGCCTGTAATGATGTAGAAGAAATCAAGCTTTGAAAGGCTGAGACTGCTGCCTTGGGGCAATTGAGAGGGAACAATTTGCATGTTATTACTGCATATTCATACCTAATTGTGTTAGGCTTTGCTAATAGAGCAGAATGACAGTATGAAAAATCGAGCAACTGCTTTATAGCCAACAAAGCTAGTGTTTTTTCCCTACACTATGAGTGCTGAATGATCATTTAGACATTTAGTTGTTCAATATGACAAGTCTACCATTTGTTAGCTTGACATATAGTAATTTATAAAGGAGTATTCTAATTTTACTTTTAGTTTATTCTCATTTTATACAGTATTCATGGTAGCAATTTGAATGGGGATATTCATAGCTATTGTAAGTAGTTGTGATTCAAATAAAACTATTTTGTATGAAGTATTTCTATTGTTTTATGATTTATTAATTTTAATGTTTAAATAGCTTTTTCAGATGTTAATATAACATAAATGGGAAGTTGATGAGAAATCTCTATTATGATCATGTTGCTACATACTGATTTAGCTAATCTTTTTACTTTCCCATTTAGACCCCCGTTAAGCATGTTTGGGCTGTGGGCTGGTTTAAGAGGCTGTCAAATAATACCATTCCAGATATGGTATTTTATAGATTCTAAATCCAAAACTTGTGACATACTCAATTTAGGCTGAGTTACAATCCAGGATGAAGGCGTAAAAATCTCAAAACATCCAATAGAATGCATTTTTTGTCACACATATTTATGCAATGTTAAAGAAAAATTTCTCTTCAGGAAAAATGTACCTCAGTTTTACTGTAAGTTTTTAGTGGCTTACTCTTCCAAATGTATAGAATCTCATTTCTTATTCCCTTCTTTCATATTGTTCCATGGACATGACTAAAACTCTAGAAAACAGTACTATGGGTCACCTTGCATACATTAAAATGCGACCAAATCTCTGAAAATTTTGAAATTAAATAGCTTAATTTTTACAAATACTGAAATGGTTGCTAGTGATATCACACATAATAAAAAACTCCTGAAAGAAGGTCATAAATAAGATTTTCAGTATCTCTTTGGTGATTTTGGAATCAAAGTTACTTGAACATATAGCAGGTCTGAATTGCACAGTAAAAAGATGGTAAATTTTGTTTTGATTAATCTCAGAAACAGTAGATGAGATTTTCAAGGCTTGGACACAAGAGAGGCAATTAGAACAAACTGAGGAGGAGATTCAGTTATTTGCATGCTTTGCTGTAAAAGTAAAAGAAGTTTTTAATAGGCTGGGTGAAACTTGTGGTATAATTTTTTTAATATTATTTGGGAATTATTTATATGAAAAAATATATATTATATAAACATATATATTATATATATTATATATAATACATATGTTTATATGTTTATATTTCTTCATGGAAGAACATTGTACTGTGGGTATTTTATACTTGGTTTTATATGTAGTCAGCAGAAACATTTGTACTTCATCTACTTGGTTTATATCCAAAATATTTCCAACATATAATGATGGAATAGTAATATTTATTTTTATGACTACTACAGATACATTTTATGCAAGGTATTTAATTACTGCAATCTGTGCAATTGGATATAATCTTTCAATAGGTCACTACATAACTGAAGTGCATATGATATAGTTACAGAAACCTGTGGTCATTGGTCAGTAATTTTTTTTTTACTGTACAAGTGAAACCTTACATCCAAACTTCTGCTTGGTTATTTGGTTGGTTGGTTTTATTGGTTTTATTGGTTTTGGTTGTTTTGTTGTTTTTTCCTTTTTTTGAGGAGATCATGATTCATGAAGAAATCAGAGAAAACATGAAGGCTGGTGTTGAGCCTCTGATTTTGCAATTGCAGCAAGGAAAAACATGACTACTCCAGATAGGAATGCCCTTACCATAGTCTCATGGGTAAAAGACATCTCACTAGGTAGATTTATAATTTTTACATTTTAAATAAACCAAATGAACTTAATGGTTTATTTCCTTTCAAAACCAATAAGACTTCTCTGGTTATATTTACCTGGATATTGCAAAGAATGTCGCTGAATATATATGAACATCTTTAGCAAATCAACATTCTGAAAATGCCTAGAGCTAATGTAATTTATTATGCATGGAAGAAGATGCTAAATATATTGGCCTTCAGCAGAAAATAATAAAATGGTTTGATTAGGTTTAATTTAATTATTGTTGTAAGTTAAAACCCTATATTCTTGCCTTCTCTGCCCTTCAAAGAATTCTTCATGGAAGAAAAGCAGTAAAAATCCACTCACTATGTTGCAAAACAGTATTTTAGTCAATGCCATTATGAGGCCTTGTCTACGTGTTTTCTTGTCTTCTTTTTTGAACTGTAGCAGTTGAGCTTCACTTCTTTGCCATCTGCACTCTCAGGATATATCTAATCTGATGCCTTTCCAGACCTCCTGCTGAAAAACAAAGTAGAAAGTTCACCAAGACTTTACAAGACTGAAAAGTTAAATTAACAAAATGTGATTAAGGTTAATGTTCCTATTTCAGGATTTACCAAAGAAGACTATTTTACATTTAGGTTATTCTTTATTTGTACTCTGTATTTGAATCCTCCTTATTCCTCCCTGCAGGTAGGTGATCTTTATGCATTTCCTATATCCAAATCTCATAATCTTACAAGTTTTTTTGTTATCAATTTCCCTACAAAGCAAATATTTCTAGTCAACACTATTACATTACAATTACTTTTTTTTCTCAATCCCTTAATATCATATGCTGCAGTTTTAAGTTAATAGGAAATTCATCTGTTCCATCTAAACAGGTTCTTGTTGGACTTTTTCTTTTTAGAAGGTTCTCCTGCTTTTCACAGGATAGAAATTAATGGTTAGTTCTTATTTTCCTTTAATCAGGCTTCTATCATGTACTATTTTCTCTCATTAAGAAAATCCATGCTAGAATGTAAGTCACTTTTTTTGACAGGAACCATATTAAAAAGTTCTTTAGATATCTATATTTTTATGTGTGTGCATGTGTTATCACTTCACAGTTACAGAAAATATGTGAGATCTTAGAAACTAAAGATTTTTTAGTGGTTTTTACAGACTGTTCTAAGACTGTCTGAAAATTGGAAAGAGGTATATTTTCCAAGGAATCTTACATCAAAAGGACTGTGAAATCTAGGTAGCCAGTATTTAGATATTACTAGCTGAATCTTTGTTTCTAGATGGCTTACACTGGAAATTTCTTCCACCCTACTTTCCAGTGTATATCCATATACATTCCTATTCATATACAGTTCATTTATAAGTAAGGAATTCTGATGGGCAAGAAACAGGCAGAAAAAATACAAATCATAAAAGCTTTCTTTACATGTAATTTTCACTACCTATCCTTATCTTTTATGTTTTTGCCATTTTCTTTCTCTTATACATTGCCTTTTAGAAAGTATATATCATGCTATGTTGATTTCTGGATATTTTTACGTTTATTTCTAGATGCTAATTTTCTTTACAAGCTTTTAGACTATGAAAAAAGTGAACAAATTCACAAAACTTCCAGCCCACATCTGGATAAACACATCATGGGATGGGTGAACAACTGGCTCAGGCACAAAGGGTTACAGTAAATGGGATGATATCAGACTGGGAACCTGTCTCTAGTGGGGCTCTGCAGGGCTCCATCCTCAGCCCTGTGCTCTTCAACAACTTCATAAATGATTTGGACACAGGACTGGAAGGGCTGCTGGGCAAGTTCACATATGATATAAAACTGGGAGGAGCTGTTGGCTCCCTTGAAACCAGGGAGGCCCTGCAGAGAGACCTTGGCAAATCAGAGGGCTGGGTAATCACCAACCATACAAAGTTTGGAAGGGAAAGTACTGGATTCTGCACCTGGGATGGGTCAACCCTGAATGGATGTGCAGACTGGGGAATTAGAGGCTGGAAAGCCACGCTATGGAAAGAGAATCTGGTGGTCCTGGTTGATGGCAAGTTGAATCTTAGTCAGCAGTGCCCTGGCAGCCAGGAGGCCAGCCCTGTCCTGGGGGACATCAGGGACAGCATCACCAGCTGGGAAAGGGAGGGGATTGTCCTGCTCTGCTCTGCACTGAGGTGGCCTCACCTTGAGTTGTCTGTGCAGTTTTGGGCACCAAAATATAAGATGTTAAGCCATCAGAAACCACCCAAAGGAGGGCCACAAGGGTGGTGTAGTGCCTTGAGGGGAAGCCATATGAGAAGAGCTGAGGTCACTTGGTCTGTTCAGCCTGGAGGAGACTGAGAGGAGACCTCACAGCAGAGCACAATTTTCTTGTGAGGGGAAAAGGAGCGACAGACACTGATCTCTGCTCTGTGGTGACCAGGGACAAGACATAAAGGAATGGCCTGAAGTTGTGTCAGGAGAGGTTTAGGTTGGATATTAGAAAAAAGTTCTTCCCCCAGGGGGTGGTTGGACTCTGGAAGAGGCTTCCCAGAGAAGTGGTCACAGCACCAAGCCTGACAGAGTTCAAGAAGTGTTTGGACAATACTCTCAGACACATGGTATCACTCTTGGGCATGTTCTGTGCAGAGCCATGAGTTGGGTTTGATAACCCTGTGGGTCCCTTCCAAATCAGCATAGTCTGTGATTCTGTGAATTTGTGATTCTGTGGTTCTGTGAAGTTGTCTTTATACTTGTCTTGGTTGACAAGGCCCTTTAGCTACGAGAATTTTTTTCTGTGCTGATTAGTGGTGGGTATAAAAATAAATGCCTCTAAGTTGCTGCGGGGCATGACGATGGAGACAGGACACAACAAATAGTATTACTGATAATTTATATCTCATATTTTTCACCATGCATGGGTACAGCATTTCAATCTGATACATCACCAATACTGCAGTGTGGAAAAACCCTTTACCTTGTGGGTGAGTTTGGTACAGTTTGAGGGATGTGAGTGTTTGTGTATTCATCTTTAATTGCCATCTAGATTTTTTTTCAGATTTTTTTAGAAAAACCCAGGAAGAATAGAAACAAGTAGAAACAATCACATGGGGTGAGTCTTGGGTTGTTCTGCTCAGAGCCAGGAATTTGAGTCCGTGATCCTGATGAGTTCCTTCCAATTCAGCGGATACTGATTCTGTGAATCTAGGCCTCAAGAAAGAGTAAAAATTTGGTTTGGCTGAAACTTACTGAAAGAGTTAGATTGATTTTGGCTACTTCTGTGCAGTATATTTAGTTGATCTGAACATGATTTTTGTTATTCAATGTCAATAATATTATTATGCTATAGTTGGAAGGTTATTAATTTTGGATAGTATTTCTCACAGTAGAGAAATTTGGACTTTATTATCTACAAGTTGCAAGAATATTTATTATTATCTTGATGCCAACTATATATCTTTGTTAATATTCATAGTAAGTGTTCATACTGCAAGGAGCATAAGACTAAAAGGAATTTAAATCCTGTTGCTAAACTGAAAGCTTTTTGAAATTGTAATACCATAAAATTACAGAGTATTTGAGCTGCCCTGTCAATGAGCTTGACTAAGAGGCTAGCTCCATTTTCTTAATTCTCTCTATTCCCTTCTATCAAATATATATACATGTTGTTAGGATCCTCCTGAGAATTCTCCCTGATAATATCAGTGACTGGGTAGTTTCCAGGTAGTCAGTGCCCTCAAATTCCTCACAAGATCAATGCTTCTTCCTCCTTGTGACTCTTTGTTGGACTCTGTCCAGTGTGTCCGTACCTCTCCTGTACAGGGGAGCTGAATTTCCGATGCTAACTCTATACAGATATCATTTCCCTCCTATTACATATATAGCTATCCTTACACCAGCTAAAAAAATTCTTCGAAATTTAGAGCTTGCTCCAAATGCACCTGAAATGGGGTTTAGTCTTCACTTGAGAATCTCCAGGGGTTTTCTCACAATCTTGGGTTTAAGCACTTAAGATTAGTTAAATTAATCGATAAAATAACACAGGTAATAAGGGATAACATAGACATGAATAGGAACAATTAATGACACAAATTGTCAGGAGTTGGCCTGCCTACCTTTTATAGATTGTAGCTTTAGTGCAGATATTCCACCTAAAGAAAAATATGATTCTACAATGACATTTTCCCTGTTCTTTATGCTGACTAGGGTTGGGTAATCTGGAGTAAGGTGTTTGAAAATAAGAAAAAGCTAAGTTTAAAAATAAGAACAGGAGTTTCCTTTGGAGTGTCTCAGGACATTGTGAAAAATTATAAAATAAACTGTTGTCTTTGGTAGAGGTTAATGCTGAAGTGATATTTAAAGTAGTGTCAGAGATTTGGAATCTGTATTCAAGTGAAAATTTCTTAACATGGAACACAGTTATATATTCACAGGATAAGATTTGATCCTATTAAAAATTCTTTCTTTTTTTTGTTGGAGAGCTACAAGTAATGCTTTACTTACCTTTTTTTGAGTCCCAAAAGACTGAAGGTTTTGCATTGTACCAGTATTAAGTAGGTGACAGTTTTATATGTAAGAGCTTAAAATCTACATAAATAGCACAAATAGAGTATGGAGAATGAGATAGAAAATTAAAGAATGATGGCTCGTCAGGATGCATAATAAGGTTATAGGTATTCTTTCAATGTTAGATAGAGGGTACCTCTTCCTGCCTTTTTTGGCCTTATTGTTACATCTGTTGTGTTGTGGTATCACTCTGGTTCTTCAATTCCAGAAAAAAAAATTGATATGCATTGTTTCCAAAGTTTCCATAAATGACTGCACACATTTTTCACAAAGAATTTCTGCAAATGAAGAGTTCTGGTCTCCTTCTGGCAAAAAATGGCCACATCTGAAATAAATTTAACTTAAATCAAGAAATAAGAACAGTCCCGTGCTTCTCACATACCTATTTGCATGTCATAGCTAAGCCAAAATTTTACTCTGCCCATTGTTTTGCTTTTTCCTAAGTGTCAAAATATAATTTGATGTGTTTGTTTGGACACTGAATATTTTCTAAAGAACCTGGGAAAGTTTAAGACTGCATTTTAATGTCTGATGCATATAAAAGGTAATCTTCTTAAATGTTGATAAAACTAATAATTTAGGGCAATTTCACTTCCCTTTTCTATTTAATTGTAATGTTTTTCTTGTTCAATTATTGGTAACTGGTCATGGATTCATTATTCTGTTTCACATATATATATTTTTTAACATAAATAGCCCTAATATAGCATTGCTTGCATTGCTATAACACAATTGACATCTGTTTAAAGAGATTTTGGCTAGACTACATTTAATATTAAAAGCTGTCTTTTTTTTCTTCTTTTTTCCTATATCTCTTTATAATTGATTAATGTTCATTTGGATGAATAATTTATAGCTCCTACAACTTCTAGCTTATTAATTGTTTAATTTCAGAGGAAGTAACTGAGTACTAAGGAGAAGCAAGCTGTCATTCAAAGGGACACATTAAATTTAAATACTTCATTGATGCATAGAATAGAAATGGTCAAAGTATTTAATATGTGCTTCTTACATCTAGTACTATACTTGTAAAGAAGAATAATGATAGTGAAGATTAAAAGGTATTAGGATTTTTTTTAGATAGATAAGGTGTTTGATAGCATGTGATTTGGCTAATTTTATGATACTGTGTTGCTTTTGTTTTTCTTTATATGCTTTTTTTTTACACTTTTACTTTTCTCTCCAAGGCCAAGCTGAACAAGGAGCAAATGGAATAAACCGTGCTCAGAGTTAATAACAAATAAGACTGAATATGCAAATGATTAAATGATAAATTTCAGCTAAAGTAGTAGATAAGCCTTTTTGCCTTTGCAATTGAAATTAATCTCAAGATATGTTTAGATCAAAGGATCAGGATCTGAATAAACATTGATTTTTGATAAGGATATGTGGTAGTCCTACTTCAGTTGAGAGCCTGACACTCGCTAGACAGGACTTAATATTCATTTTAGGTAGATCAAGAAAAGAAGTAATCAGTGTTCTTTAACATATGTGATTTGGATGAAACACTTTTGGAAGATTTTATTTCAGAAAATGCTAATATCAACAACTTCCCACTATTTTTGTGTTATTTTAAACAGGACATAGGTAATGTCACTTTATACATTTACAGTGTGCTTTTTATCTAAGGGTAATTAATTAAAGAGAGAATCTTTCAAGGGATCTTGTGTCCTAGCTTTCTGTTGTATTTATTTTCCTGTGAATTTCTTTGATTTGATCTTGACATTTAAAAACTGGAAAGTTATTCTATATCATAGAAAACAGGTAATGATATATCTCCGATTTTCAAAGCCAAAAAAAGTTGTTAATGAGCTGTACATATCCTTTTCTTCTCTTTATTAAGCATTGATAGCATGTCCTGTAAGTGGATTAAATAATCCCAAAATAATTTGCATTTTCCCCATTTTCAGGTCCTCATGCCTTACATTCAAGAGCAGAAAGAAAATACATTGGGAAACACACATATTCACTGCTATACAAAACTGATAGAAAAAGTAAAATACCATGCGTGTCTGTTATCTTTACCACTCTCTTACCTTTATGAGCACTGCAGGAATCTCTCTTTTACAACAAAGAAAAGATATTGAGAAGGCAAATACTTTTATGTTAGTGATGGTCTCAAACAGCAGGAGGTCTCCATGTGATGTGACACCTGAAGGCCCTTTGAGTTCTGAGTTTATTACTAGACACCTGTTCAACTTCTTTTCCAGAAGCATCAGGTGTATACAATGGCTGGACTAGCAGGCATGATTGGTTCTCTGCAATCATCTTTCACAGCTCTGGCTATGAAGGAGAGGTGGCAATTCTCATTAACCCTTGCAGAGCAAGGTTCCCATAGGTCCTAGCAGCATCTCTAACAGGAGAACTCCAGGGTGCCAGCTCATTACCATACCATCCAATCTCACAGGGCTAACTTTTCCCCTCAGACCTTTATGTTAGTTGGCACTGCCAACTAATTCTCCAATTATCAGGTGTTCTATAAAACAAGTAATTGCAGGACGACATCCCTTGAAGATCCGACAGCCTGCAGTACAAATGTTGCATTCTTTAACCCTTCAATTCATAATGAGAGCACCCTGGATCATTGACACTTACAGTCCATAACAGGTCTTTCTCAAACTGAAGACTGAGTTGACTGAGACCTCAGCTATTGTGATTTCTGGGACTCTACTAACTATAGCAGTACTTATGTTTTCTGAAGTAGGATAAATTCAAAGTCAATGAATCTCTCAATTTTTTTTCAGGAAACTCAAATCCTTATGACAAAATCTGTATCTAAGAAATGCCTCAGAAATTGGTATGTCTAGGAGAAACTGCAGAAAAAGAGAGGCAATATAAATATGAACCAAATGTGTTTTTTAAAGAGAAATGAAGAGGTTTTTTAACATATAACCTCAAACCTTAACCAATGTTAAGCAGTGTGGAGAAATACCAGAAGCCTTGAATTCAGGTATCATACATGAAGAGAAGAAATCTCAGTGGAAATAAATAAATGCAATTTCATGCTCAGGATTTCTCTGTCTATTTTTGTAGCTTTAAAGTGTCTTGCAGTGTTAAGTAAAATAATATTGTTTCCTCCTCCAAAAATGTTCCCTTCTTTCTATACATACATGGCACAGTGTTACCATGTATGTAATTTTGACCTTTTCTTAAATATTTTCAGAGTTACATGCTTTATATTCTGTCTCTCAGGTGCCAACAATATTCATGTACAAATAAACAATGGATTACCGCAGAACAGTTGGGTAAAGGGACATCCAGAAAAGTTTGAAGGAAGCAATTGATACAATTGTTTGAAGGGAGATTAAATTATGTGTCAAGGTTTAAGTACAGGAGAGTAGTCCAAGAAAAATGGATCATTTCACTGAAACATGGCTGTCCTTTAGCTGTCCCTTAAACCCTCAAAGTGGAAACAGACAAGTACACAGAGGGTTTACTGGGAAATGAAAAATCGTGTGTTCAGAAGGAAGGACCAAAGTAAATAGACCAAGAAACAAGAAGAGCTAGTAATGTACCTGGAAAACATTACTTTGGCAAACATAATTTCTAAATCTTTTGTTCTTACACAGACATCAAAATTTGTTATCATAATTGGTAAGTTATGATGCTACTTGAGAGAAACATTATTCCAAAATTTAAATTTGTTACAGTCGAACCAATGCAGTGTGTAAATGCAATGAAATAACAATAATTCTGTACTTATCTTTTAAGTTTACTGCATCACTACAAGTTGGTTTGAAACTGTTTTACAAATACTAACTACTTAAGAAAGGGTGGCAGGTTAAGGGTGGAAAAAAGTGTGAGTCCTGCTGGATATGTCTTCTGTTGTGAACAAGCAGTGTTGGATACAATTGCCCAGCTGTCCTTGGAGCTTGGAGGTTAACTAACAACTTCTTGTAGTTAGATCCCTACTGTTTCCAAGTTAATTGGTCCACCCTGCCACATTTGTACAGAAATCATGCTTCCCTGGAAAGTCAGTTCAAGCTACCTGACATTAGACAGCATTTTCACAGGGGAAAACCAGGCATTTTGTTAAAGATCAAGAGACTATAACCTTAGAGAAGTGGGCCCTAAAAGTATAATATTGAAAATTTCCTGCCTGTTTCTGTTCCCTTGCTATGATGTGAAAGAAATAATAATTCTCTTAAGAAGGAAAAGGCAATTTGTGATGGCAGTTTGCACCTGGCTCTAAGTCAAAGTGTTAGATAACAGAGTTTACATGGATATCTGGAGCCTGTCACAGTGTGGGGAAGTGAAGGGGTTTGTTACAGGACAATAGATTTGATTTGTGAGTTAACGTACCAGTAAAATGGACAGGAGATTCCTACTTAGGGTTAACTCAGGCACAGTTCTTTGTCAGTGCAGGATCCGAGTTGTATGGTCAGTAGAGCTTAGGTGAAGTTTAGGGGCACCTGTAAAAATGTGAAAAAAATCAAATCTAGCCTGTTTTTTCAACCCTAGCTGAGAATTTAGATTTTTTTATTTTTATTAAAGCAAAAAATTCTTTAATCAAACAAGCACGTACAGCCTTGATATCTATACTTCTCCTCATTATAGAATCTGTATTTTTTTTTTTTTAATTCAACATTTTGTATCTAAAATATTTGATTTGTTTATTCCCCACCAGGAAAGTTGACACATCTCTTATCTTTTAGGACCATACTAGTTGTGATGTACAAGTCTCTTCTTTAGTTTTTCATTTTGATAATAATGGCTATAAAGTAAATTTTTCTTTTGTTTTTCTCTTTAAATAGCCCCATGCCATTTCACAGTTATTACTATATTATCACTGTTTTAACAGTTGTTTTTAAATTCTGTGGGAAATCTGTGTGATCAATGAGAAAATATAGATTTTCACAAAAGGTACGTAGAAGAACCTGGTATAATAGATATCCTTTTTCTGTTTAAGAGATGTGAAAAATGTAGCTTGACTTACTGGATAGTCAAAGAAAAATACAGAAAGTCACCAACAGAAGAATGAGGGATTGCAGACTTTCTCTTTGTGATTTCTCGTGCCAATTTGATGTAGCTTGCAATTTCATGCTCAAGATTTGTAGTTAACACTGGAAGTTTTCTTAGGAAATTCAAATAATGTTCCACAATGGTGCAGAAGAGAAATAAAATAAAATTACTCTCAATGAAATCCATTCGCTTCTTTTGTTTCCCTGACTTAAACAGAAAGTAGCCCTTTTCCTGTGTTCATTTGAGAAGGTGTTTTCTCCTTTCCCACCTCAAAAATAAGTTTGAGATTTTTTTTTTCTAAAATGAAATGAGACTTGTGCCACTGCTCAGACATTGTATACTATACCAGCACTGTATAAAATGATGGAAGATCAGATTTAATCCTTTATTACACTTGAGAAAGGAAATCAGAACCTTGATTTTCTACCACTAGTAACTGAAGGCCAAAGAGGCATTAGAAGCATTTTGTATATTTTCTAAAAGCTCTTTTACTCTTTTTTGAGGTGTTTTTGAAGTTTTTCACTGCTTGCAATAATGCCACTGCTTAGATGAATCTCTTTCCTTAAGTCCACGCTCAATTATCCCTCTGAACTGATCAACTTTGCCCTAAGTTAGACATTAAATATTGTGTAGAAAGTGATAAAGATGGAAGATTCACAATTTGAACTGAAACCGTCTTCAGGTTTCTGACTAGCAGCTGCCATTCTCATCACTAGGACATTAATCCAGCTGAATGGGATATCAGTCTACTATATTAGACCTTTTATACCTTTACAAATAGATCCCCTGGTAGCAGATAGGGATTCTTAAGTTCAAAATAAACTGGTTTCTGTGGTCTTATAAAAGCACTAAAGAAGAATTTTCTAGCATCTTAGATCCTTTCCTTCTTTCCTTGATAAGTTTATTCTACATCCTTTTTTTATGCGATGATTAGATGATGTTAAATTATTAGATTTACTCCAGAACTCAGCAGTCAAATGATTTCTCAATTTTTCAATGCATTTTCAGTTGTCAGTTATTTACTTTAATTTTTAATAAATCACTGATTACTATTATTTTTCACTGTGTGCAGGAATGAGTACAAATGAGAAACTAAAAAGTCAGCATTATCTTTTTTTAATTAAAGGTATGAAAACCACAAGATTATTTTCGCTCTAAAAAAGGCATGGTATTTTTTGTTGGCTTTTATTTTGTTGGTTTGTTTCATTGCTTTATAGAGCTTTTTAAAAAAGAATGTATAAATGGTGGTATCCAAGTATTTTTTGCCCCCAGTTTTGAAAGATGTATCCAATTATGTATTGCACACACACATAGTTTTGTCTGTCTGTTGTTCTGACTCACCTGATAGATGCAAAAGACAAAAAACCCTCTGTATGAACTTCATGCAAATAGAGCTACAGCAAGTGTGTAATATTATAGTCATATAAAGAAGTGTGCCATTTTATAAAAGAAAACTTAGAAGATATGTCGTTCCTCTGAGTGTATCTTTTGAAAAGATAATTTAAAAATAATTTTTAAACCCTATTTGTTTTCTGTTGTTAGGTTCTAGTTTGAGTAGCTCTCCAAAGAAAACATCAGGTTTATTTGTTCAATTCTATGTCAAGATTACAAAGAATGTAAACACTAAAATGAAATAATAGCTGAAGTAGTCTGGCCCCCTCCTTTTTTTTTTTTTTTTTTTTTTTTTCCCTGATTATTTTGTAGAGTATCTCACCTTTATATATTAATATAATTAAAGTAAGAATGTCAGCTCCTGCTTTGGGCTTAATATAGCCTTTATAAACTAGCCTGACTTTTGAAATTTGTCAGTACAATTAAAAATTAGGTATAATTTTTAAGACAATAATAAATATTTTTTCTCTAGGCTGCTGTTTTCCTTTCACTCCTGAAGGTAATATAAAAGGGATGTTGTTGGATGCTTGTTTAGAATGCATTTATGAAAAAGAATTGCTTTTTATTCTTAGAGCAAACGTCCTTGTAAGCAACTGAAAAATACCAAGAATTTAAAAGAAATGGAGTGTATGCTTAAGTCTGTTGCATACAGTTCCATCCATGCTCATAGATTACAGAGGTAGTTTAATCACCCATAAGAAATTACCAGCGTCTCTGTTCATGAAGCATGACATTTCAATTGCACAGCCAATAAAAGAATTACATGAAGAGGGCTGAGATGATTTACTGTATGGAAAGCCACAGGACCAAGGTTACCATGGTGAACTACCTTTCTGTGTGTACAAGGTCAAGTGAGAGTGACCTGTCAGTGGACAACCTTCAGTGCTAACATAGTAATATATTGCACCAACAGTGGTTTCTTAATCAGCTTCTTAAATAATTACAAACATTCTAATATTTGATATTTTTTCATTGGTGAATGTTTTATACATAGACAATAAGGAATAAAGAAATATTAATTTTATGCTTTGGCAACAGCAGTTTAACAGCATTAGATCAAGATCTCTGTTTAGCAAATTTTTATGAATTGTAATTGTATGCAGTGATATTTCTTTGGGTATTTTCAGAGGTTAAAAAAAGCTTACCAAGGATTTTCAGATATTTAATCTAGTCTGTATGATATGCTAGTTGATGCCTTTCATATTTTCTGACTCTGCAATATTGTATACTGCAGAATTCTTCTTTCAGTTGTGATGGGGTTGGAGATAGGGAAGCAGGGAGGATTGCAAATAGTCTGTGTACAAATATTGTCAAAGAAAATATACAATTATAATTAAAATGCTCAGGAAAAAAGCCTGAAAAGCAGCGAGTTCATCTAATGGTTCTATGAAAAATATTTTGTTGATGCATAAAATGAGAACTATACTAATAAATGTCTCTTGCATTACATATGCTGTAAGAAAATGAAACCCTTTGGGTTATGAATCTTGGATTTAAAGAGGCAGTCATCAAATATTTAAGATGAAAATGCAGTAACACATGCTAGCTGTCATGTGTAAGTTTGGTGAATGTTATGACAAGGTTTTTAAAACATTCATACTCAGAGTATTTTTATAAAAATGTTCATTAATTCAAACAGACATTCATATCTGGCAACCTGCTTTACAATCGAGATTTCTAGATGCATGAGAATCTTGGTAAAGCCAAGAAAATATGGGTGAAATATATAGCAATCATGTTTAAATTATACATTATAAGGCATACCTATCGGTATGTTGTCATATTATGCATTAAATTTAGTGCATAAATCAGGTTGTTATAATTCTGATGTCACCAAAAGGCACAAAATATGACAAACAGGACTAGGCATGTAGATATTATCATACTCAATAATTCAATGAGCATTTGTTTTATGTAAATAAACTCCTGTTAATAAAAATTACAGTCATTTATTTTACCACTTCCAAGCGATAATTAAAAAAATGTCCACTTTCTTGAAAATCATTATAAAATGTGAATAATGCATTTGTTTAATATCTTTATAAACAAGATCTTACCATCAGATTAGTTCTGGAAATGAAAGTGTTATTGATTTCTATAATAATTTCATAATACTGTTACATTGCAGTGCTGAAACTGCTAATCTTGTTTTTGTGGAGAACTCTATGCATTTAAAGCAGTGCTTGAACTCTCACATACAGCATATAAACAATATTAATTTGATACAGGCTGCTATTGTTGAATCTGCAGGAAAAGTACCTTTCAAAATATGGAGAATAGAAGAGGGAGATTTTTTTTTAACTGCAGCCTTTAATACAATGAATAAAACTGTCTGTTAAAAAAATGTTGTAATATATGGAGGTTTTTTTTTTTCAGTAAATTCAAGCATATTGGGTGGTAATATGCCAAAATGTCAAAATTATTTCAGTCTTCTTAATTTGCATTTGATATATGTACCAACCTGAGAAAAGTTTAGAGTTGTGATCTTAAAAAATACCTGATGTATTATGATTATGAGGCATCTACAATAAAGGCTAATAACCTCCCCCCCCCAAATTACAATTATCAGTATTTATCAAAGTAAAACATAGTGTCATGCTGCATTTGATACAAAAGCATCCAGCTGAATATCCTATTAGACAGGTCCTGTGAAGTTAAAAAGAGGACTGGGCTGAGTTATCTCACCATGGGAGGAAAAAGGCATGCACAATCAGATATTATCACCTGACTTTCCATCTAATTTTAAAAATAGATTAAAAAAAAAAGAATAAAAAAATTAAAAAGGAAAGGAGATTTATTATTGTCTGCCTTCAATTCCAGAATATCTTGATTAATTGGAATTTTTTTGTCTCTTTTTTTTTCCTTTTATATCCTTAGAATAATTTGTAGGTGCAGATTTCCTTAAGACACGAGGATCTTACCAGAACAGCAAAAAACAGAAGTGAATATACCTATGGAAAAAAATTCAAGTCAAGATCTACCTCATGCTAAGGAGATTAAAACAAAGCTGAAAACATTTGTCTAAGGGCTCCTAATCAAGTTAGTGAGCCAAATAATGGCAAACCTGTGGACATCTGGATAAGACACAGCACACAGGGAAGGCAAAATTCTTGAACCTAACCTGCTTCCACCCTTCATCACTGGATCCAACAATCCTGCTCCTGATGCCTCTTGGCAGGAAATAAAAGACTTTCTATCTTCTGATCTTTACGAAAAGTAGCTAAATAAGTACTTTAAGGTACCAGGCTTAGCTGAAGTTGAGTATGCTGCTGTGAATGGTTGTCCCAGCTGAGCGTCATGTCAGAGCACTTCTATTCAGCTGATTGTTAGTGAGTGGCAGGCTGCTAGAGCCACTTCTTAGCTCTCTAAAGTGGCAGAAATCAAAGGAGGCCTTGTTGCTGTGCACAGAGAAACAGCAAATTATCCCGAAGAGCATTTTCCAGCTGCTTTGGAATGTTATGGGAGCAAACATTGAAAACTGTGGGGTGTGTACTCATTGGTACTCTTCTGTTTGCTTGCAGGACACTTCACATGAAATTTCCATACTTTATAAAGGAGAAACAGTTAGACTGCCAACTGTATCCTGGCCAGTAAAATATTATTTGAATTCATGACGAATTGGATTCAGATGTCAGGCTTCCAACTGAAGAACTGAATATGTTAAAATACATTTATATGTATTAAATTAACAAAATTTTAGCCTACTCTATTAGAGAGATTTTGCCTTTTGATTCCACTCTCCTTCACATTAAATTATTCAAAGATATTAAAGGTCAGATGAACTATAAGGATAAAAGAACATCAAAGTCACTGAATACTCTTGTTTTCCTCTTTATACAACAGCACTCTAAATAATCAATTTAGGTATCTATATTAAACTGAAAAGGAAATTCTAGTTCATATAGCAATAGTACTGCATACAGCTTCCCAAAGACTACTGGATACTCAGTAGATAACATTTTACTGGGATATTTTTTTGGCCACTGTATCATTTAGAAGAATATATGAAGGTGAAGCCTTGTCCATTGGAAAGGAATGTTCACTTTGCATGAAAAATTATTTGCAGCAGAGTAATGCAGAACAAATTACTACCTATAGATTCCCTTTTTTGCAAAAAGCAATCCAAAATGCGACTGGTAATATTCAGAACTATGCCACTGTTTTATAAAAGAATTTCTCAGCCATTAAATATTTGTGAGGCCATTAAAATACACATCAGTCTCCTGTTCCATAAGGGAATTCTGGGCATGTTTTTCTGGAAGTACATCTGATTTTGGAACTTATCTTCCTTTTCTACAGTTTCTAGGATTTGGCTCCCCTTTTAAGAGCCAAGTGTACAAAAAGAATTTAGCTCTAGTTTAGTTTTTAGTGTTTCTTATTACTTACTTCACAATTTGATTGCCCATGAAGTAAAACCTGTAATTTTTTAATCTGACAAAATATCTTCCTGTGGATTTGTTTTGTCCACTTAATACTTTCATCACGATTTTGACTGGGGTATAGTTAGTTTTCTTTGTAGTAACTAGAGTGGGCCTGTGTTTTTGATTTGTGCTGAAAACAGTGTCAATAATGCAGAGATATTTCATTATTGCTGAGCAGTTCTTGCACAGTGCAAAGGTTTTTGCTGCTTCTTACTCCGCCCCACCCAGCTCCTTATGCAGGCTGGGGCTCCATAAGGAGCTGGGAGGGGACACAGCCAGGACAGATGACCTCAGCTGACCAAAGGGGGATCCCACACCATAGGACATCCTCATGCTCAGTGTATAAACCTGGGGGAAGAATAAGAAGGAAGAGGAGGAGTCTTTTCAGTAATATAATTGCATTTAATTCTCAAGTGTATACAAAACTTATGTGCTGGTGGAAAAAGAAACAAAACATGGAATAGGCAGTAACCTTTGTTTGGCAGGAGACAGTATGGGCCCAAATCAAAGTAAGGACTAAATATAAAAACCATAACTTTAGAAAATCAGAATTTTAAACTGGACATAAATCCTTGTTTCTTCTCCTTTTAGCTGTATACATAGAATTCATACCTATGTGGAGAGAGAAAGGGAAGAGAAAGAAGAGTCATTGTACACCAAGGATCTTATGCAACCTATTACAAGTGCTACAGGTATGGCAGATCTCCTGAGCCTCTGGAGCTATAGGCAGGATTGAACATGGGAAAAAAGGTTGTTACAACTATTTAATAGTAATATATTTAAATTAAGATGACATTTAACATAAGCATGCATTAGAGGAAGATGGAACTTGAAAAAGGTAATATCCTTGAATATTCTAAACATTTTCATGATTTATTGAGCAAAACTTTTGGGAAGTGTTAATTTTCTAAAGGCATTTTCTCTCTCATAATCATTCTGTCTTTTTGTGATCTATAGGTTTTTCTATGATTGCAGTTTTTACTACAGATCTGCTGAATTGGCACTGCTAGTTCATATAGCAATAGTACTGCATACAGCTTCCCAAAGACTACTGAATAAGTATTTTTGAAGAAATGTGTATACACTCTATAAAGTATATTTATTGGATAGATGTTGCATTCTATAGCATGTCTAATACTTGCCATCAGGGTCTTTAATTGTGAATGTTGTTGTCATTTTCATTATGAAGAAAATACTTTGACAAAAATAAAATCCAAAACAAGAAGAATGGTCCAGATGGAGTTTCTCATTTTGAATTCTTTTCCTTGGAAAACTGCAGGTGCAAGATCGTAATTTGACAATGCTGCATTATGGATTAGCTAGTGAAGGCTATTGTACAGTGAGCTCTGCAGCCATCTCATTGACCTCCTTGAAGTCCAAGCATATAATCTCTGTGACATGAACACTGCTGCCAAGCTCATATTTAAGTGGTGCAGCTAACCAAGTCTTTGAAAGGATTGTTTTTAAAAATACTTAGAGACATGGACATTCAATTCTGCAAAAAGTAATTTTATAAATAGGGTTTGTAGTTCCTAAGGCTATAAAGAAAATAATAAAATTGCACTGATTAATGTTTGGCACTGTATAAACAAACACTTATTTTAGATATTAAGGAATTAATAGCATATTCATATACACTGATGACCTATATGTGAAGTATTAACTTGATGCAGTTTAAAATGCTTGAGAGATTAAAAATGTCTAAAAGGTTAAGCCTCTGAAATATTTTTAATAGAAAAAGATTGACTATAACTAAAATAAGAATAATCCGTGCAATAAATTATTGAAATATACGAACTAGTTTTATCTAGTTGTATGTTTTGGGGGTGGAAGGTTGCTTAAGTAGAGAAAAAAAAATTCTAGAGAAGCATTTAAATCTAAATATAAAATCTATTTAAACATAGATTTTACATTTTCAAAGATGCTTCTGTGCAGAATTTTGCTGGCACAGATATAGTAGATAGATGAAGAAGCCTGTATCTTTCCAACTCTGTTAGCACAACTCAGACATAAGATATTGCAACAGTAATATCATGCAAAAGATTCTTCTGATTAAGTTCTTGGCTACAGGAGCTGAATCAAGTAAGGAAAAAACTATATACAAGTATCTAATTTCACTTAGAGAGTTCTGGCAGCTGGTTTTTCTAAGGCAGAGTTTCTCTCTTAAAAAGAAAAAGAGAAAAAAGACATAGTTTGGAGAAGCAAATTTCAGATGGAAGGTATTTGAAACCACGAATTCAGAAAGATAAGAAGATTGTAAAGTAACAGTGGAGAAGGTACTTGTCTGACCAATGTGGAGGTAAAGAAGACATGAGTTTAGAGTAGAGGGAGAAAGGAAGAAAACTGTAACCTAAAGAAAATGGAGTTTTGCATAAACCTTTGAATGGCTGCAATATATTACATTCCTGCTCAAGTACTTTTTCTACCGTCACATTCTATCTATTTTGTTTCCCTTCTTTGTCCAACTCTTCCACTCCCTCTTACTTATAAATGTCATTTTTCCTTAGGTGTATCTATTACCTTTTAAATTCTATCAGAATCTCTGTTTACATATCTGTCTTAAGTGTGTGAATGCTAATTCTTTTTCTAGCCTTGTATTCCACCTCTTGTTTTTATTAGTACTTACTTTGCATTATAGGTGACCTTGCTTTTCATCACATTATTTCTACACCGAATGCTTTGGTTGCCCTTAGTGCTCACCTTTATATAGATATTCACAGCTCTTCTTGTATGTGTTCATAAAGAGAGGAAAAAACAGTCAGCTAAAAGTTCATCAAAAGCAAAGATTGAAATTACTGAGTATAATAGAATTGAAATTTTAAAGGTTTTATTTATTTATTTATTATTAATTCAGCTTCATTATGGAATTTTTCCATGTTTTTTAACTTGCCTGTTACAAAAAAAAAATATACAAAATTATAAAATTTCTCATGTTTGTGTCTTACTCCTTTGACTTCTGTTTTTAACACAGAATCACAAAATGGGAAGGTTTTATGATGTTAATACTGCTATTGACAACTTATGGTTATTGATTCACTTCACGTCTTTTCTTGGCTTATAAACAGAGGGGTTTGAGGTTTTTAAAGTTTAGCATTAAACAGTAGTAGATCAAGACTCATTTTTTGTGGACAGGTCCAGTTGCAGATATTGAATCCAATATGTAAACTAGGTCCTATTTCATCTCCTAGTAGTTGAGCTTCTTTGTATTTTGGGATTAATTCCTTTATTAGGAGCAGCATTCAGAAGATGCAAACATATTGATGAACAGTAGAGGTTAATATAGAATACATCTCATATGCTGTAGCTCTTTTCTTTGATAGCTGTTTCAACCTGCACATATGTACATTCAAGAATCTGTAGATTTTGGAAAGCACACCTGGATTTACAGCTTACCCTTTGAATCTCTGTTCCTTTCTTAAAAATGTTTACTTGAGTTACCTTGCTGGCTCTGTGTCCTTAAGCAGTTCAGATATGATTACCCACAGTGACACGCTTGCTGCATTGCCATACACAGAACGACTTTCAGCCTAAGAAATGTTTGTAAGACTACTGCCACCCAAACCAAAATGATCAATTGTTTTATACTGGTCCAGTTTTCAGCTTCATTTCTTTCTTAAGTCAGCTGAGGGATATTGCTGCATTACCAGAAGATGCCATTTCAGTTTGCATCTTAAACCATACTTTGTCCCCAGATGATATTGTAAAATGAATTGCATTCAGGCAGAGGCTTCTCAAGCACAACTGCTTCATTTAACAGCAGCATATAAGCATTCAACTCCCAATCCCTGGAGTTCTTCTTTTGCTAGCAGTTACAGCATCAGACTTAAACTGGCAAGGTGTTTTGGAGAATGCAGTTTTTCTAAGCCAATTAACTTATATTGTGAACTATACAGTTTTTTTTCTGTTTTAAATAAAGCAACCAAGAAAGATAAAGAAATCAGAAATAGTCTTTTGTTGAATTCTCAGATAAGAATAAAAAAGAAATTCAGGATTTATCTGAGACTTTGGGTAATTTCAAATAGAGCATGAATTCCTGTCTGAATCTGTTTGTCTTCAAGAATTTGCTATCAAGTATAATCATACTTAGTCTTCCAAATGCTAAAACAGGAATAGAAAAATCCATATCGATGCAAAGTTCTGTGAAATTCTACTATTATAAAAACCTTAATGGGAGAACTAAGAACTGATATACAGTGCACTAAATTTTAAAATTGGTGAGTATAAACTGCTTATTTTAACTGAGTGCTTTCAAGGAATTCATGGACACTGTTGCACCAGAGCTCTCTCATCTAGGGAAATCTTGTCAGGAGTTTATTGATAAGGAAGAAAGATTAATTGTGTTTCAAGTAAACCAAGCTCTGTGACAGAAGTGAATTCTCCTTTCCTGCCTTAAGAGAACCGTTGTTTTCTGCTGGAATTGGCTGAATTTGTAATGAGATTGTACCCACATGATTTTGTACATTCCTCATTTTGTTCTGTTTTCTGTAAACTCATTTTTTCTATCATTCTCTGTCCTGAGAAAACTTGAGGAAAAACTTAACTGAAGTAAGCTATGCCAGTCAGGGATTAGAGTTTTACTCTGTTTGTTTTGAGATAGTAGAGAATAGCTGGTAATGAAGTGAAGACAGATTAAAAGAAGACATTCATTGACTCAAGTAATCAGCCTCCCTGAAAAACTGGAAACAGATGAGAGTAGTGAATTTTAAAAATACTAATAATTCTTTACATTAGTAATTTTACTTACCATTGTCTGGTGTTGGACATTATCTCCTTTATGAGAGTCTATTGAGAAAGAATACAGTCACAGATATTTCATATATTTTCAGTCAGTCTTCAAATTTGGTTTTGTCTGTATGCAGTGGGATTTGCATGGATGGCTGATCATCTTTAAGTTTCTCCTATTTTGTAGGTGTTACAAAAACAGAAAAAAAATCCATCAGGGTCATAAATGGGCTGTTGTGCCCTGGTAATTTGCATTTTTAAATTCTAACAGAAAAAAAAAAAGTGGGATTTTTTATTATTATTATTTTTTTTTTTTTTTTTTTTTTTTTTTTTTTTTTTTTTGGGAAATCCCAGTATCTAATGATGAACACACAAAGTAATTCCTGTGCTTTAGGGCTTAGCTTTGCCACCTATTTTGTTCACCCTTCTGCAAGAAGGTGAAGTGCCTCAGTACTTTGCCATACACCAGGCTATGCTATTTCCTACACCAGGCTATGCTATTTCTTTGTTGATTGCATGTGATATCAGTTGGGTGCTTGATATTTTTCCAACTTAAAGAGACCAGCATCAAGTGCAGTCATCTTAAGCACATTTTAGACTAGATAAATATGTATAAAGATAAAGCTACTTTGAAATTTAGCCAATAAAATGTTTTCATTCTCAGGTAAAACCATGGTCCTTTCATTTACAGGATGGAAAAAGATCTGCTTTGCTCTTTGGGCAAGAAGATTCAGGAGTACTTCAAATTCTTTTTTCATTTGGATTTTTTTTTCTGTTCTAGCTGTACATGTCAGTGCTAAATTTCTCTTCCATTACTAGCAGATTCCTATGTTTCTAAACCTTCAGAATATTTAGATCTATACCCCTGACAAGAATCTTCTTCAATGACCATATTTTGTTACAGCAGGAGAAAAAATTTGGCAAACCATCTTGAATATAAGAGAACTAAAATGTATCTTCCAGTATCACTGTCAGGAGGTTAAAACTAACACAAATTCTATCTATTGAGACTAAAAAACTAATACAGATTTTTTTTAAAAAATAAATTAGAATATAAAACCAGCAAAATGAAAAGTGAAAGGCTAAAGAATACGGAAAAAACCCCAGACAAAACCCCACGAAATGTTGAAAACTGTTTTATAACTCTTGCTTTCCAAAATATCTCTTTTTTACATATTTGATTGTTTTTAGCAGGAATCAGTTGAGGTCTTTCACTGTAGTCTTGTTTTTATGCTGCTAGTTTTAAAAAATACATTTACAATAATTACCCACAAATACTGATTTACAAGGGTGTCCCTTGATGCTTATTGAAAAAAGTGGTGAATGAGATTAACAGCATAATACTCTATACACATACAACTATGTAGAAGGCCAAGGTTCTTTTCAAGCATATAGTTGTGAAGTTGAATGTTCAAAGTCAAGTTATACGTCTTTACAGATCACAGAGTTTGTTGAAGTGACTGCAGAGTCAATAGTCCTGGCAGCTTCTTTGCTTGTAGGAAAGTTCCACTCTACCAAGTGCAGTTCCTCAACTCACCTCTTGGCTAAAAACTACAATTAGAAGGTGCATCTCCTGTACAGAATAGATGAGAGCAGCCTCTTCTACACTAGCAAAAATAGAAATAAATTTCTTGCAGGTCTGTTCATAGCTTTGTGTCTTCTGTCCTTCCTTTTCTCTGAAGGTCCCTGGAATTTTGAGTTATCTACCTTAACTGGCAGGTTCCGCTTTTTCTCTCATCCTGCAGTTCAGGTATTTTTCTTGAGGAGTATTTTTAGAGACCCGACTATCAAGTGAGTTTTAAAATTACAAAAATATATCTTAATGATTCTCCTTTAAAAATATTCTTCCTGTTCCTCCAAAATCGTACTTTCTTCTTGTCAATACAGGTACTAGGAGGTGAACAAATTCAATAATGTGTGGGATGATGCTTATTGCATTTGCTTTTCAGAGTTAGAATCTCTCTTTTAATTTATCTCCTAAACTTATCTCCTTTTGTCTGTAGCCAGTATATAAGGCTTCCAATTTTCTTTCTTAAGCTTGAGACCTCTGAAATAAACATTTACCTTTTATATGTTCAAAGTCAGAAATATTCTTAGTATTCACAGGCCTACAGGCAGCAGGAAATTTCCTGTGCTTTTCATTTTACAAATTTAGCCATTTCTACTCAATGGCTGTCCAAATGGATTGTGGCCTGAATTGAGTTTCACTATGTAACTCTTGAAATAGAATAGAATCAGGACATAATCCACTAGAAATCAGACAATATTACTGGCATTGTTCAGAAACTTCTTCTTCATTTCCTGTCATACCACCACTGAATGCAATACTGTTTTCGGTTGCTGAAGGCAAATCTGGTTCTACATTTGCTGATTGCTTTAAGTGCTCCAACACTGCTCTGCTAGATTTTTGATATAGCATTTTCTTGGAGTTATTTAAAGCGTGAATGTACATTTAAAGTGTGAATGTACATTTAGAAGAAAGAGAAGTTTCATATCTGTAAAGGATAATCTTTGAGATTTTAAGTCGAAATTTACAAGTTTTCTGGTTACTTTTTCGAAACCCTTAGTTGTTTCTAGATGTACATTCCTTTAGATGAACAGGAATAGGAATTATTACCCTATCTGGATGCTGGGCATGAGCAATTGAAGAGTCTTGTGTGAGGAGGAAAAGGAAAAAAAGGCTGTCTATGAAGTGCTAGCCTCATGTTAATATATATGTGGTAATTTCAAAACTACTTATTTATTTTAAAAACTACTTATTTATTTAAATACTACCCTTCTTGCTCATTTTTTTTTGTCTTTTATCTTCAAGCATAATACATGCCTTTACATTTTGAGAATTATGTTATGAGAAAGGGTTGGGCATGCTAAGTTATGAAGATGCACTTTTTGCACCTGAGCATTCAGCATGAGCATTACGATTGACTAATCTGTTTGCCTTCCATGTTGTAAGGATTGGTTATATGGGCCCATGTAATATAACTCAAACACAACTTTTAACATCCTTTTCAATTGTATTTTTATTTATGAGCTGAGATGAATGTGTTGGATGAATGAGTTGGTAGATGGATTGAAACATGAGCAGGCATTTGGACTCTAAGGATAGTTATTAATGGCTCAGTTTCCAGATGATGTCCAGTCAATACTACTGCGCTTCTTATTCAGTTACTTCCATCAATGATGAAAATATTTCAAGATGATGAGATAGAATGGACCCTCAGCAAATTTTCACAGAAGGCAAAATTGAGAAGTTAAGTTTAAGTGACATTGGATGGAAAAACATTGAGAAACAGACAGGCTAGACCAATAGAAACCTAATAAATTCAGAAGGAGAAGTGGAAAAGCGTTGCACTTCAGAAAAAAAACAGCCAAGTGCACGAGAAGCGTTTGGACACTAACTGACTTGGTAGCTCTGCTGAAAGGAGAGGTTCTAGTGGCTTGCAAGTTGAGTATGAATGGAATGCTGTCACCACAAATAAGGCAAACTGAGCTACATTGGAAGGAATATGGACGATATTTCAAATAAAGTTATTCTTCTTTCGTACTTCACATATACTTTGTTTACATCCATCTCGCACTTCAAGAAGGATGTTGGAAAACTGCAAAGAATCCAAAAGAGGGCTAACAAGAGTAGAGTCTTTGTTAATCATCTTCATGGTTAGACACCTGAAGAACAGAATCTTCAACTAGAGATTGCTTAACCCAGTGAAAGAAAAGCTAAAGAGACCCTAACAGCAGTCAGTAAATTTGAAGGTACACTATGAGGATGAAGTACTACAAGGTACACTAACTCTCTTCACTATCAGCACTCGGTATATTAAAAGGCAAAAGTCACAAGTTTCAACTTTGGCATGAACATTAGAAGAAGTGCTTCACCAGAAGGGTCATATAGCAGTGGAACACTTTATGAACTTGAGTGATGAAATCCTTGGGGTTTTTTCAGACTTGTCTAGATAAAGCCAAAGCTGACCAAATCTAGTATTGGCTGGAGTCCTATTCTGACTTAGTCCAATTAGGTGACCTATAGACTTTCTTATGATTGTATGCTTTGGTCTACTGAATAATTACAAATTTCAGTTGTCATTGTACTTTGTATTGGGTGAAAAAACACAGTCAACATCTGTATCCACTATGTTTATTACATATGTTGACATAATAGTATAGGAATTCAGTGATTAATTAAATATTTCCTTTTCTTCCCATGACCACTGGATGATTTACATACTGAGAAAACAAAAGCTTTAATGTCATAATCCCTAGACAGTAGCAAGAACCATGTATTGTTATCTTCATTCCCCAGGATTCTTGACAATGTTTGTATAAATTAAAAACTGTTAATAGCAGAACACTGTAATTAATTAGCTTTGTATGTTTACAGCTCTCTTTAATTGCTTAAAAATGCCATTTGTCGGCTTCATGTTCTATTGACAATGTTATTGATTTATCTGATTTGGGCTTTGTCTTGTCTCTCGTACATAAAACTCACATATGCAGTTCAAATGGGAAATGACTCTATTGATTTCCTTAACTTGAGCCCAAATGCTAAAGATTTTTGGATAAGCTTTCTCATTATTTAAGCCAAAATCAATAAGAGAGAGCATCTTTTAATGAAAGAGCAGTTTGAGCAACGTACTTCAGAAATGGGGTCCTGTTCATCCTTTGCTTTACAAATCGATCTCTTTGGTTCCCTAAGTGAGGTCCAATTGGTTGACATTGCGGTTTGTCTTTGTGTGTAAACTTGCAGCTTCAGAGAGGAGAAGATGAGCTACAGAGACAGCAGAAGAAAACACTTTGCAACAGGAAAAGGATGATCATCTTATTGAGGTACCACACTGTATACTCTGTGTTCCGTAAAATTTTTGCTTCTTATGAATGTTTTAAAGCTGTGTACTTTATGGGGAAGACAGGATGTTTTTCAACCCTATGTCTTTGGTTTTTATTATTCATTTGTGTATTGTTAATATACTCTTTAAAAATATTGCATACTTATACAATACAAGAAGTTAATTTGGAACTGTCACCTTTTATGATTTTTCTGAATAAAATACCATCACAGACCACAATCGAATCACATTGCTTTCTTAACCTGTTCATTTGTTCTGGCTTTATTTCAGCTCCATCCTCAAGACATTAGACTTAGCAGCTCCAGACCAAGCTGTGTATAGTGAAATCTGAGATAAAAAATGAAGAGCTGAAGTTGAAGAGCTACAGAAAGAACTGGGTATATCCAGCTAGTTATATGGGCAGGCCAAATGTTCAGGTACTGTACTAAGATATCATTAACTGACCTGAACTACATAAATTAAGCTGATTATGCCTTCACTTAATTAACTGAGAATGACCTATTGATGTATAGGCAGAGCAAGATAGAGACTACATGCTGCACTGTGCTAAATTTATAGGTTTTCAATTAGTTCCATTATTGACCGAGACTACTTAGAAAAGAAGTTTACTTTTATGTTTCGTAGCAGATTTTTAATTTAAGAAGTTATTTGAAAAAGTTCAGTTTGTATCTCTTGAATGATTCAAAATATTATCCAGTTAAAATTATGTAGGTATATAGGTATTCAGTTATACTCCTAGCTGACTAACACCTATAAAATGTTTGTCTTTCAAACTGCTGTTATGGTTTATTATAAGTATAGATTAATGATGTCCAAAATATTAATACTTTCCAAATTTAAGTCATAATAGTTCTAGGAATAATACAACCAGATTATTTTCTTAAAAGTATATTTTAAAGGAATGCAAGGAAAATCTCCACAAAAATCTGATCATTTCATTATAAACAGAAACAGAGAATTTCTTTAAAAAATTGTACATTTACTGTGACTTCTGGTTAAGCTCCATAGAACACCTGATAGTGATTTACTAAATGTATTAAATAATCTCAGTAATATATTTACACATTTTGTTCAGAGGGAAATATGAATTTGTCTAGTGTAGGGATTTTTATTATGCAGATTGATGGAGTAAATTAGGATTTAGTTACAAATCAACTTCCACTGTAGACATGATTTCAAAAAACCACACAATTAGAGACCAAAAAAAATATAGCTAATTAGTAATACTACGACAAATGTTGGAGAAAAGTAATAAGTTTAATTATTAGCATGTAAAAGTAATAGGAGTGTTACATTAGACTGATGATTCTTCTGTAATGTTCTTATATTAAAAGAGATATATTTTAAACAAAAAGAAAATAATAAAACAAATAAAGCATCTTACAGATAAGCTTGTTTATTAGTATACCAAGCAAAACAAACCATCATGTATATTTAGCTAAAAAGACCATGACTATTCATGTTTTAGACCCCCGAACACAGGTTTTTTTAGTTCATTCTTAAGTATAAATTTTTGGGGAAATGTACTATCTCTACAGATACGAGTTCCTTAAGGTACATATCTATGGCCAAAGTTAACGTAAATTCTGCATTTTTTTTCAAATAATGGTACACTAAAGGGTTGCTGACTTTATTGGTGCAGTTCTCCTCAAGCTTAAAAAAATTAAATATTGTATATACATAGATTATAGTATGTAATTGTGTATTTTTGAGATTTATGGTTAAACCTGCCCTTCGTAATTCAGTAATCACTTTACTGATATGCCTCCTTATATTTTCCTAGTCTATACTGAAAACCTGTGTACACATGCAGCTCTTTACTCTTCCTTCAAATGTGGTCCATAAGCCTTTGGTATGTACTAGTCATATGTGGAACACAAAATGCATCATGGAAACTTGATCCAGGTCCTTGACTTCACTACAGCTGGACTATAGTAGTAGCCCCAACATCTGGTGTTCAGCTGCTATCCAGATTCTTTGACTGCTGCTGACCAAACAAACCGAGTCTCTGTTTTGTCCTCCTCATTTGACCTGTGTATTAGCACATGCAACTTGTTACTCTGCTATATGATAATTTTCTTAATTGCTATGGTGAATTGTTTACTAGTTCATTTATTGGTTTTGGTAAATGGCTTATGAGTTCCACCAGTCACTCAACACCTGTCTGTGTCTCAGTGTTTTATCTGTATTTTCTACCAGTTAATTTATATTAGATTCTTGTACGTCAGATCTTCCTCTCTTAGCACATCTCTCTGTATTTATGCTGCCCCTGCTAACATTTGCCCAGGCCTTTGCGTTTTTTTCTCTATCCTAGCTGTCATTGCCATTTCTAATTATCTGACTTGCTTTTTAACTCTCATATCTACCATTAAGATCTCTTTCATTAGGAGATCTCATTTCATCACAGGATGGTCAGAAGCTACACTTCTCTGCTATGTGATTTTTCTGTCTTCTTTTCTCTTTTCACTGTTTTGAAATAGTTCATTCTTCAGCATGTCCTGGGGGTGCATCAGGCACAGCATCATCATCTGGGCAAGGAAAGAAGGAAGGGAAGGGGATTGTCCCACTCTGTTCTGCCCTGGTGCAATCTCGAGTTCTGTGTGGGGTTTTGGCCATCACAATATAAGGAAGATATTAGACTGTCCCATCCAAAGAAGGGACAGGAGCATGGTGAATGGCCTTGTGAAAAAGCCATATTGAGGAGCAGCTGAGGTCACTTGGTCTGTTCAGCCTGGAGGAGACTGAGGGGAGACCTTGCTTCAGTCTACAACTTCCTTGTGAGGGGAAGAAGAGGGACAGGCACTGATCTGTTCTCTGTGGTGATCAGTGACAGGACCCAAGGAAATGGCCTGAGGCTGTGTCAAGGAGTATTTAGGTTGGACATTAGAAAAAAGTTTGTCATGTAGGGGTGGTTGGGCACTGGAACAGGCTCCCCAGGGAAGTGAGCACAGCACCACTTCAGCCTAAGAAGAATTCAAGGAGCATTTGGACAATGCTCTCAGGTGCTACAATGTGGGCCAGTGGTGACTTGCTGCAACCTTCCAAAAGCGTCTCCATGAGGAAGGTGTTCAGGCAGGCACACAGCAATCACTCACATACACGTGCACAAGTAACTTGCTGATGATGGAGGACAGGAAGGGCCTTTGCATAGAATTCCAGTTGCATTTACCACTGTGACACATTGAAGAGGCAAAACCAGTAAAAGTTAGAGGGTTGAGGCTTATACAGAGGCACAAGGGGGTGGAGCTAACAGTAGCAACCAATTACAGCGAAGTATGGAAAGGAGTACACTGACCAATACAGAGACACGAGTGTAAACAGACAGGGGTACAGGCCAATGGGGCTACAAAGAATGGGGAAACTGATGGAAACCTGACCACATAAGGTCAACCAGGGGTGTAACAGCCAACGGGACACAGAGGGGTGTAGCACTGGGGTTGATTGGCAACCTGTCAGTTGAACAGGGAGTCCAGAGGAGAGATTAAAGTCTAGGGGACATTCTTCCAAGGCATAGCCTCAGGAAGTCCCCTAAAAGGCCCACAGGCCTCCACAGTCAGGTACATGGTGTGACTCTTGGATATACTTGTGTGTCCCTTCCAACTCAGCATATTCCATGATTCTGTGATTCTGCGTTTCTGTGATCTCACCCATGTTGATTCTCTAGCATCTTAAACTCTTATCCACCCAAACACCACCTTAAGTTACCCTGCTTGGTTCCTTTACTGCTTTTCTCAGTTGCCTGAGGAATCTCTACAAGTTTTTGTGACTCTAATTTCTTTCCTCCTAGACTACCATAGTCTCACTGAGCAAACATTTCCAGCTAAAGTAGTCAGACCATTTACCTCCTGCATAATTTCAGTCATGCCACTTTTTAGTTTTCTCACGTCTCATGAAATTATTTTTTTTTAACCCTCATGGTTTTTTTTTTTCTTTTCTGACACTTATCATTTACTATGTCACATACTTCAAATTCCTCCTTTTGTCTGTGATGTAATTTTTTTTTTCTGTTCCTTCATTGGTTGTCTTTATACTTTTTTCCATTACAATCCTGAAACATGCTGTACTCTTCTTGGATTCCTATTTTTCTTAAACTTGTTCCTCTTAGTCCACCCTATGATGTTCTTTAAATAAATTGACCAGCCAGTGATTGCTAAATTTTGCATCAGTGGAACAAAGCTGATGAATGACTCCTCTTCTTCTTGTCTCCCTGACAAGTATCCAGACCTTTGCACAGGGTGTAACAATCAAGTTTTACAGCTTGCATATTCATGTTGTCATATTTTAATTACAGTGTTCAGTTCTCTCTTCTTCCGATTTATCGCATTCACTTATGATTAACTTCAAATGGTGCTACAGATTAATTAGGTCAGGAATCATGCCTTCTTTTGTGCTTTTTTTTTTTTTTTTTTTTTTTTTTTTTTTACTGGTCCAGCCTAAAAATGGCTACATTTTATTTATAAATGTAAAGGTAATAGGGTCTGCTGCTTTTAGGGATTCTCATGCTATTTGTGCGTCCCCAACAGATTCTCAGGAATTGTTCAGGCATTTGTACAGGCTTAGGCTCTTTTCCAATGGGCCATACACGTTTCAAATCATGGATGCTAACTGATCCATGATCACTGACCTCAGTGACAAAGAGTATTTCCCAGCACATTTAATTTACTGGCAAGGATGAAGTCTCTCTTGATCCTGACTGGCTTTAATTGCTACCTTTGCACAAAAATAGTAGTTCCTCTAATAATTGCAATACTTTAGGCTGAGAGAAGATGAAATGGAATTTGTAGTATTATTTTCATAAACTGAGAATGGGTCCAACCATAAGTCATCTTAAATGACTAAGAAGTTTAGATCTGTGTAGTACATATAGCATGTTTTTTTCAGAGAATGATACATTATTATTTCTGCCGAGGTATTTGCATGCCTGTCATAAATGGAGGACTGCTGCTAAAATGCCTTTTCTAGCATAGTTTTAACACCTAAGCTAAAGTAAGCAGAATTTTGTAGCTGTTCTTGAAGGATATTTAAGCATCACAGGCAGTTGTAGGTTAGGTATTCATACTGAATGACAAAGGTATTATTTATTCAGGCCCTCAGACCTGTGTCACTCTGCTGCCCGGGTCGTAGTTCTTGGACTGTAGATTTCTCACAGAGGCACAATATAGAAACTTGACTTTGTGGGTTACAGCTCGTTATGTCTGTTGTCTGCTCTGGAATGTTTCTCTCAGTTTGGGAAGAGATAAGAAAATATGAGAAAGAAAAGATGTGTCAAAGGAAATTATTTGTTTTTTTTTACTTTAATACTCTTTTCTTCAGTTCTCTGCCCTAATATCTTAGTTTCTCTCCATAGACAGATGTGTTGTTGTGTACACTGCCCTTTTGGCACCTCATTTCTCTCTTTCTGAAAACCTTTCTCTGCAACTTAGAGTAGGTATTCTTCAGCCCAGAGTTTGATTCTGCAAAAAAGTTATTGGCAATACACCCAGGGCTTTATCATCTTCTTCCTACTCTCTCTTTGGAACAGTTGCTTCATCTCTGAGACGCCTGAGGTGTCAGGTTTTGCACTTCTACACATCAAGCTCTGTAAATCTCTATTCCTGTTTTCTTTACAGTGTAATTTTTTATTCAATGTATTTTTCAAGCATTTTTCTTAAATGAGGTAAAGCAGGTGTAGTTGGACCTTAGCCCTAATGGATCGACATGATTTTTTTCCTTGATAATTGAACAGTTTGCCTCGAAGGTTTGCCCTCAAATACGCTACAAATACTCTCCTAAAATTCTTCAAAAAGAAACGACATGAGATAAACTGAAATACCTCTACTTTGTGAAGAGCTGAGGAAAATTTCACACTGTAATTTGAACTCTCAATTTGCATTTCACTGATGAGGTTTTTCTACTGACTAGCTGCTGAATGCTATCTTATATTATGATTTCACATGAGTAGCATTCTTCGAATGCTTGTCCATATATGTATTCACACTTGGTGAGTTTGCACTTCAGGTATGTTGAAAGTGGTTCTGTTTAACCTTTTAAACTATATAAAATAGTAAAAAATAATGACTAGCACACAGCTTTTCTCCTTAGCAATCCAGAAGTGTTTAAAACATAGGTTTTGAAAAGGGGAGGGAGAGAAATGTGGGTGGTGAATTTATAAATAAGCAACAATTGAAAATCTGTAACAAGTACCCTCTCTCAAGTGCAACCTCTTCATGTGTATGTCCTCATGGTGCATTTTTCTTAGCAGTACTTTTCCTTTGTATTGAAAGTTACCTGGAAGTGAATCTTGAAATCTTAGAAGAGCAGAACCAAGAAATTCATCCTCTGAATGTCCTATTCCGGAAAAGCAATTGATGGAACTGAATATGCAGTCTCAAGTTCCCACTCTGCCAGTCTCAATAATACCTGTAACCTTCACTGAAATTATTACAATAAGCATTTTGGTAGATTTTTCTTTTTTGTAAATCATCATATATTCTCTTTAGTTGGACAATATATACCTAGACATGTTGGTGTCATTTGATTTTTCATAATCATAATTGAAATAATTATTATTTTGTGGTACCTTACTCAAATTTCATCATGATACATGTTTCTTCCCCATAACTTTTCCATAATAATGAAAAGTTATGGGAAAGAAGACTCATTATTTTAATTTTAGTAATATAACCTTTCTATAATATATATTTTTCAGTGTAATTTCTTCCTGTACAAACCAGGGCTTTTTATTTACTAATACAAAATTTAGTAAATTTCATTTACTAATACTAAAAGATGTATCAACTTTTAAAGTGAGTATTAATATTTTATACGTTGCTATATAAAAGTTGTATATACAGCTGCCAAGCTTACATTTCCACAGATTTTTTGATTCCTTCTTTGTAAGCATTCAGAAGAATACAACCTATTTACATAGTTTGTCAGATTGCATCATGTACTGATAAAATGCCATCTTATGAAAAACGCCATGCAGAATAATTACAAGAAAATTAAACCGCAAAAAGGCCCACCTCTGTGCATGTAGTTATACAAGAATTTTGAGAATTTTCCAGCCAAAGCTATTTCCATGATTTTTACTAGTATTCTTCATCAATTTGCTTGAGTTACACGTAACTTATACATTAATTGATAAAATGACTACAGGCATTAGATGGATGGGAGGTAAGATGGGGGTCTTAACCAACGCTTGAAGAAAAATACTAAGAAAAAGTTTTGAGTTATTTGACTTATCTTGCAAAATTATGAAAATACTACTGGAATGTATTGGATTTGGATGGGCTGAAGTTCATTGTCTTTATAGCAGTCTATGTATGATGATGGGTTTTATGTTGGTGACCAAATTAGAGTTGACAACACATCGAGATTTTAGCTGCTGCTGAACAGTGTTTCCACAATGTGTTCTGTGCTTCTCACTCTGGCTCTTCAGGGAGTAGTCTGGGGATGTGGGCAAGAAGCTGGGAGGGGAGACAGCCAGGACATTCATTTTTTAAGACAGCTCTATGTAGCCATAAGCCATGATATGTTTTCACTAGGGCAAAATGGAAGACAAAAACCAGAGCTGCTTCCAAGCTCTGCAGGAACAGCAAACAAATTAGGAATGATGGAATGAAGTGCTTCTCCTAAAAAGACAAGTAGACACTGATTAATTTCAGTGTATTTTCAAGTTTTAAGTTTGACAAAAATCTAGGGTGGAAGTGAATGGAAGAATTCAGATAGAAATTCTAGATTTTTGTTCAATGAGATTAAAGGTGAGTCCAGACTGCAGTGTATATGTATTTCTGAAGATGAGAGAAGACATGAAAAATGAAAAAAGCAGGACAAAGGCTGATGATAATAATTGTAAATGATATGGTGTTGAAAGGAATTTCTTGCCTAGGTAGAAAATAAGTGTCCTTAGATTTACTAGCAATGGAGAAATTAATTACTTAATGAGAGATGAAGAAAAAAGTGAAGTACCAAAAGAAGAAAAAAAGGAAATTACTAATATTTTATTCCTCATTTCCTACAAAATATGTTATCACTCTTCCAATCTGTCCTCTAGAGATTTCCAAATCAAAACTAAAATCCAAATATCAAAGATAATTTTGTAAATTTTGTGAAAAAAAAGTAGCTATATAGTGAAAACTCAGACTACCACTCTTTTTAAAAGGTGGGGGCTGGGTTGTCTGACTGAAAGGTAATCAGATTAAACACAGGACCGAGTGAGGCTCAGAGGAGCAATGTGAAAGGCAGAGAAAGAAGCCTTTGCAATGTAATGGAGCACACTGAACTGGCCACTCCTCATACCATCAGAGGAGAACATTTAGCCTTATTGCCCTTGATGTAACATCCACTAGCTGCAAAGAAATAGAATAGTTAGGGTTGGAAGGGACTTTAAAGATCACTTCAGTACTGGCTAGGAACAAATGTCATTCAGCAGGGAGAAAATAAAGAATCATATGTACAGTTTTCTGGCTCAACTCTGTGCTTTTTCACTTCAGTGTATTCTGCAGTTTTGCAAAATTCTTTTCTAATCCTTGTATGTGGGCAAGCTCTCTGTTGTGAGGCTGTACATTTGAATGGTAACAAACTCCAGACTGGACAAACAGATGAGTAAGATAAGGGGCGTGACTGCCAGCGATGAGAGAGAGAAAGAAAGAATTTGAGACAACATGGTCTGAAGGATCCCTGGATCTGCCTGTCAAAAAAAGGTTAGACCAGGATCTGGGAACCCCACTTTGATTCTTATAGGCCTGAGGTTGGAGAGCCTGTAATGTGTGTGGGTGCATGCATGACTGCTGTCAGGCTTCAGTCAGACAAGCTGATGGGTGGGGAGAGAGGTCAGAGTGCCAATGTAGGACCACAAGTCAGAGGGCTGAGAGTTGAGGGGCTGGGAAACTGAAGGAGATCAGCATCTAGGGGAGCTAAGGAGCAATCCTGTGTTACATCTGTGTGCCAAATTCAGTCCTGGTCAGATGGAGACAAAAGAGAAAGTTGGACTCTCTGTGCTGTTCACAATTACGTAAAAGCTCTTTGTGTTGATGTGGGCCATGGTATGGGCCACATCACTTCTCACTGTGCAATCTGTGTGCTTGGCCACATATGGATTGTTTGCACTCTGTGTGTGTGTGTGTGTGTGTGTGTGTGTGTGTGCACCTGAGCACCTCCTGGCAACACACAAGTGACCAAACTTTTACTGGCTGGACATGGAGACATAGAGCACTGGGAGCCTTGTTTCTGTGGGGATGGAACAAGAGAAGTTCTGAAGTCTGTAGTGTCATCTCTAACTGCAGTGTTACACAGCTCGGGTAGCACCCTGAAATGCAGGACTGTGACAGACTGGACCTTGCTGTAATCTTTCCAACTCAGTGAGGAAAAGAGATAAAGTATACAATGAATGATAAAACTTTTTAGTAAGTTAGAACATATTGGTCTGTCTACTTGGGGCAGCTGTTTGTTTAGATTTTCTTCGTGTTTTGTTCTTTGTGCATATATTTTTTGTTGTTTTTCTCTTTTTTTTTTTTTTTTTAAACAGAATGATAGCATCATATCTGAACAATACAAAGTATTTAACTGTTATTTCATGAGTTGTATTATAATCATAGTATCTTTTGACTGCATGCAGCTTCTCTCCTTTTGTTGCTTTTATTTTATTTGGAGATCTGGAGGTCAAGTAACAGGGACAATACCCAGGCATCAATAAATATATATATTTTTTAATATATAAGTATTCGGAATTTGTTTATTATTACTTCCTGCATTTCTTATTATAAATGTAAATAAGCTAATATTTAAGCTCCAGCTAGGTTTAAGACTATGTATGCCTTGGAACTTTTTAGCAAGATAGAATGCTAAATCTTTGGACTTACCAGCTTTGGTCCTCTGTTGACTCCAGAAGTCAATATTTGTGTTTGATATTTTACAGAGGCTTTTTGAATGCTTATTTAGAACAAATTAATATAATTTTCCCGTAAAGGGTACTGCAAAATGTTACTAATTGATGTGACATTTTTTAAGGTCTTGATTCTTTTTTAGAAGTGGTCATGGTATTCACAAACTTCTTTTTTGCTCAGTTGTGGGTTTTAGCATCCTAAATGATTAGAGATAAAACAATTTTACAGATAAAACTGTAAAATCAGGCTTTGTTAGACAACTCCATTAAAAATAAGCTCTCTTCATGGGAAAATTGTATTGAAGCTTATTTAATTTGAACAATGTGAAGAGTTGAGAAATGTATCATTTAATCCATGAAATGTAATACTGTTTAAAGATTATGTTTCAGAAGTGTGCTATAATACAATGTTTTGCTAGAACTTGTTTAAAGAAGATTTCAATTTGAAAAACATCAACATTTCTTAAACTTGGATGCACAGAACTCTCAAGTGTATGTTAGATACACACAGCTTGATTATGAGAAATACTTAATGGTTAAATCTCCAGATTGTGCACCGATTATTTTTGAAGTTACCTATTTAAAGCTAGTAGCTAAGGAGTGTTTAGATGCTCTGCTAGATCTCTCAGTATGTCAGCATCACCCAAGAACAGATTCTTGTGACAAATTCAATTGTAGCTACAACCAGTCTGCAGCTCATATTCTTCCCCAGAAAACTTAGAATTCCTACACAGAAATTAAACATTTTCTATTAGTGGGAGCAAAATTAATATTCCAAATAGCAAACAAAAGTTATTGCAAAAATCCAAATATATAAAAGTATATATATCAAGACAGGCTTGGTTCATCAGATGGCAAAGAAAAACTTAAAAATAGCTTTTGGATTTTTTTTAACTTAGTGAATTTAACCAATGTTATCTGAACATATTTACATACCATATGTGTGGACTGGTTGGAGTGGTTGTCTCTGAAATTTTATTTTACAACCAGAATGTAGTTTGTGATCCTTGCATTCTTTGTCACTTCTAATATATTTGGCAATTCTTGAAATATTTGATGCTGCAAATATGACTTGTCATTTCAACAGATGGACAGATTGAATCTGTCAGACTGGTGGAATTTGCAGTAAATTCACTGCAGCAAAAGTGAAACCGTGAAAAATTTTATTGTCTTAAATAGCTGAACGTAAGTCATTGCTTTTCATCAAAACACAATCTGGCATTTAAGTACAAAAGAGGAAAGTTTATTTGTAAACAGTCTGCATAGTAGACTCAGAATATTTACGTTAATATAAATCAATTTTTAAGTATACAACTGAGAGCAGAAATATTTTCAATCAAAATTGAACACTTTAAAAATCTTTGGCTGTAGTTATAGCCTTGAGAAAAAGATGTTAAATAATGTGCTCCAGAGAAAAATAAAGATTTTAGGAAGTAAAAAACCATTTTTTTTTATTCCTCTTATTTTGAAAATAGAATGTTGACTATTTCTAATAAGACTGATCAGAGACCCTCACAACAGAATTTGTTATGTAAAATTGAAACACACCAGTGTATTCAGTAAAGGTTTAGTAGTTTGTCAAATCCAACATTTTAGGTATATAGTTGTCCTTTTCTGTAACTTTCTTATCCAAAACATGCTAACCACATATTTTTTACAGTAACATAGACTAGAGTGTTATTTTCTGTTCTTTTCTGAGCTATATTACAATAAGTGATTGCTTTATGGAGATCGACATTTCTTTCTTGGTACTGAGTTTTGTTGTGCTTTGTAGCTTGCTACTGTTTGATTGAGGACATTTTCCTTGTGAGGGCAAACACATTTCAATGCCTGTTTTTCTGTGTTTAACCTAATAGTTAACTTTGTTATTGTGCCTGTATGAATTCTAACACTGCAACAAAAACGATTTTAATAGTCCTGTAAAGCAGACCACATAAACCAAGAACACTTATTTTCATTGAGGGCGTGTGCTAATTTTTTATTAAGAGATACATTAAATATTGATACATCCAACCTCTGATTGAACCTTCAGAGTTGTCACATATAGGGGTAGCTGAAGATTTATTATGCAATATAAAATTAGGCATATACAATAAGTTTCATTATAAATGACCTTTGCAGAATGGAAATTGACACAGAGACCAGGTTTTTTGCACAGCAGTAAAGGGATTCAAAAAAGTAAATATGAAAACAAAGAAGTTGGAGATCCTAAAATAAAAAATATTCTCAAAGAAAGTCCAAAATTATTTTCTACTGAGAAAACATATTCTAGAAAGTCTGCCTTCCAGTGATGGAAAATCAAACTATGGTAGATGATAGACAAACATATTTTAGTAACTCTTTTTTGACATGTTACAGGTAGGAATACTACAAAATGATGTGATAATAACTGTTAGCAACTTAGATATTTATAATGTATCAAGAAATGCTTGTAAAGGTTTATTAAAAAGCTCACTACAAAAAGATTTCTCTTGTGTATCTAATGTATAAGTTAATGTAACAGTATGGTACTTTGGTAGAAGTAAATATGTATTAATTAGTAAGGAATGATACATAATGATGGAAAGGTTAACTTATTTGTAGCATGTTTAGAACATTACTTTGTCTTTTCTGTTGATTTAAATACACAACTGGAAGACCAAAAGATAATTGTTCATCAGCATAGGCAGCCTTCAGGAGACAATCAGAATGTGCTTACAGCTGAAGGAGCTCACTGGTGTGATGTCTTTTTCACTTTTAAATCTGATTTCACAGAATTTGAAAGGAAGGTGCATGAAAGCTTTAATACAGCTTAGCCACAGAATAGGAGTGACAAAAGATCTCAAAAACTTCCAGATGCAACATGCAAAGTATTTTGAAAAAGATGCTCTGTGTGTGAAGCCCAAATAAATTTTGATTTTATTTGACTGTGAAATATGCATTAATTACACTGCAATATATTTATATTTGGTGGGAGAAAAATCTCTGAGTAAAACGACAACTTTTTTTTCATGGTAAGTTAATTGTAAAAAATTCATATTACTTTTATCAACTATTGCTTAGAATTATAAAGGAAGAGATGGCATTGTGTAGCTTATGTTTATACTGAGTAAAATTAATCAACTTGGCTGTAGACTTTGTTTACTTTTGAAATATAGAAAATGTGGCAGTATGTGAGAATGGTGTGTTTCTCTTCTTTAAAATCAAACTTGTTTTTAAATAGATTGACAGTTACCAGACTTTTATTACAATGTATTTAGAGTAATTTATTTATACCAAAGTACATAAAATTAAAAATACAATAAAAACTGTCAAACTGAGACTATTTTACAAAATAGAACTGGTATAGGTTCCTTTGCCTCTGTAAATGGAATTGGTAATGCCTTCACAGTAAGTAATGAACAAGTGATGCGTCACTGGAATTGTAGATGGTGCTGTCTACAGCACCATTTTTGACCATTTTTTGCCCAAGACTTACATCATATCATGACAAGATAGTGGCAGATTTTCTAAATAATGAGTAATATAATGCACTACTACTACCTGTGATGCATTTGGTTAAGGCATAGAAGCTTCTCTGGAGGGTTGCAATTTTTTTTATTTGATAAAAAATAAAAAATGCAACTAGTTGTTGCATTCTAGCAACTGGATAGATAGAATAAATGTTCTAAACACTAAAGAAAAACCTAATAATTTTTAATTGGTACCAATATTAGCAGAATCTATAAAATTAGGAAAAAAAAGTATAGTTTTAATAAATAAAATCCACAGAGCCTAGGATCATTGAATTGATGAACATTTTTCTTCAGTGCATGTGGTATGCATAGACTGCACCATCCAAGGTTATGAACTTCTGGGTAACTGCTTCACTGAGGAACAGGGAAAAGGAGTTCACCTGAGTGCACACCTATTCAGGGTGATTTTTAACTCACATTGGTTTTGTCAGCATAACAGTGTGTGTTGCATAACCTAAGTCATAATGTCTCCAAATTTTCAATTGCTGTAAAGAATGAAAATTGTGATAATTGTAAATTCATTAACTTTCGTTTTCAGCTGGTCACTTCAGAAATTAATTTTATTTACAGCTGGTGAAAATATTCTGGTTTTGGGTGTGGTGGTTTGGTTTTGTTTGAGTTTTTTTAAAATATGTTTGGAACATTTCAACAGTGTTGAATTATGAGACCTGCAGCTACACATAAGCATCTGGAAAAACAGTTTCTTGTCTTACAGATGGGTTCTAGATACACATTGACAGAAGTTAAATTAACTGAATCATGGCAGCAGCTACCACTGTTGATGGCAGCACTTTCAACAGTATGTCATACTTTACATTTGGAATAGTGCAGTCATTTAAGTTCTTTCTAAATATGCTGCTGTATTAGCAAGAAATGATAACACCTCTTGGATAAATGAGGAGCATTTACTGTTTTGTTTCTCTCAGGCAAATCTGTTTTACTCTGTGGTCACTCAAATATTTAAGTGGCTTCAAAACATTATTTTCCCATTTTAAGATATACAACAGATCAGTTGGAAAGAAGAAATAAGAGATACCAGCTGAGTCAACTCTCTGCCTTATAAGTGAGAGTTTAGTGTCATCTTTCCTTTGATATCCTGCTATATGCCAAGTAGTGGTTTTTCCTCTGCTTTTATTTTTTTTTTCTTTTTTTGTTTTGTTTTGTTTTGTTTTGTTTTGTTTTTTTGTATGGTCTGAGTAGCAGCAGTCAAGTAGAGTACTGGGAAACAATCCTTTCAAAATATGATGCAAGAGTCACAGAATGGGTAAGGTTGGAAAAAGACTACAGTGGATTATCTGATCCAGCCTCCCTGCTCAAGCATGATCATCCCAGAGCACGACACAAATTTGTGTGTAGATGGTTCTTGAATATCTCTGGTGAGAGACACTCCACACTCTCTCTGGACAATTTGTTCCAGTGCAGGATCACCTGCACAGTAAAGAAATTCTTCCTCATATTCTGGTGAAATTTCTGTGCCTCAGTTTCTGCCATTGTCTCTTGTCTTATTGCTTGTATCACTGCCATTTTCTTGGCATCCCCACATAGATACTTATAGACATTGATGAAGTCCCCTTTCAGTCATCTCCTTCTGATTGTGTTGCACATTTGATTGCTATACGAAATGTACATGTGATATCCTACAGGTATCACAAATAAAGGTACATTACTGCATGTAACAATATAGGAGTCCGAATGGTGTACAATTTATGTATTATGATTTTCTGCATCTCAAAGACTGATTCATGATTGCAGAACTTTGTCATTTGGCTATGAAGTATGAATTTGTTGGTAAAGGAATTAATATCCTGTGATACAGTCACTCAAGTGAGACTTTTCTATTCTTGTTTTGAAATAGGAAGCTTTTATTCTGTTCTTTTCTTTTGGTTTTTATTCCTCTTATGTACTTGTATATATAAATGGGGAAGCAAAGATAGAGTGGCTGTAGGGATCTGTACACAGGACAAAAGTTCCCTATATATTTGTAGGGAGAAAATGACCCCCATCTCTGCAATGGAGCTGAAAGGTCATTATCAAGCTCTAGGTGACAGTCTTAATACAAGTACAGTCACAGATCTACATTCATATACATTTCTTAGCAGTATCCCACTGGCCAGGATCAAAGACAATTAGTGGCAAATATATACATATATATATAAATACATATATGTATTATTACCTACATGTATGTGTATATATATGTATATAGTGCAGATGCCTCCAGCAACAAGTTCTTACACATTGCCTGTGCAATCAGAGTATGGGTGGAAATGTGCTCAATCACACAGCTTTATACAACTCTTTTCTTTTTACAAAATGTATAAATTATGTGTTAATTCCTTGCTCTTGCTAAACAAAAGGATATATGGCGTGGAATATGGGTTCCTATAAGATACAACACTTTCTTTCAGTGCTGCACTTATTGTGCTGTTTCGGTTTGCTGTTTGCTTGTTTGTTTAATTTTAGAAAGAGGAGTTGACTAGGTCTGGACTTCAAAAGGGGCTTTTTTATCTGTTAGTCAAGTTAAGGATGGCAATATTCTTGAGCTCTTTTGAAAAGTGCAGTCTGCAGTTTGAGATTTCCAGGGACATAGATTTTACATATATCACCCAGTGTTATTATTTCTGTGTTTACTTCTGATGGGATCATTAATAGTCCAAGTATATGCATGGACTTTGTATTATTAGCTTTTTTCCAATATCTCTGTTTTCAGAAAGCATATCAGTCTCTGAAGAAAGCAGATTCTGTTGACACATCTTTGTCTTGGCAAATATTCAGCAATTTAATCTGTACTCTCATAGAGAATGGAGATTTGTAGAAGGAATTTTGTGACACATCCTTTCCTAGCTCCTGAAAGAATCCATTTTATTTGTTGTCTAACCACCCCAGCAAAATAGCCCCCATTCTTAGGACCAGTAGTCTATATATCTCTAATATTTCATACTCATCTTTGCTTTGGTTGTCTCCAAGTATGAATACACTCAGTGTGCTTTCTTGCCTAGTAGCAGATCATTGTTTTCCACACGGTTGGATTTCTCAGCTGTGATGATGAAATCAGCTCAATGTTTACAAGAAATACTCCTTCACTTACTGTGACTTTCCAGAAAAATGATGTCCCGAGTGTATGTAGTGGAATGGCAAGGTTATTTGGACATCTTTGTTGTGTGTGGGCCTTGGATTCAGGAGGAAGAAAAATTGCATTTCAATATTTTAGAGCCCCATCTTTGCATTTCAGGCAAAATGTTCTAGTTTTATACCCAAAATTGTCACATAGTCAGTGATGACTAACTAAATGACCCTTTACAGAATCACTGCTGGTGTAGAGTTCGTTAACAAACCTACAGTGGGAGTTCTGTTCCATCGTGGTTTTGGTGATCTTGATAGATCTACTTGCTTCCCAGCATGAAGAGAAGGCATTAGTTGTGCTTCCATTTGCATGACCCATTGCATGGGCTTTTTTGGGAGGACATTCCTTATTCCATCATCCTATCCATATATGTATTTCCACTGAGATGAGACATTCTGGTTAAGATGGAAGAGT